>NC_134568.1:244278990-244491490 GCF_050947875.1 Dermacentor variabilis | reverse complement strand
TACAGAACACAGTCGACGCAGAAAACGCGGGAGTTTCAATCTTCCCTGGGGTGGAGTGGAATGCCCTCTGTGGAAAAATTTACGTACTCAGCCTAAACACACCACTGAAGCTGCTCATATCATACATCATGATTAGTTGTTTAGCAACTTGGATGCCTAGGGTGTTTTCTGCAGACCACCGTTTTGTTTTATGGTGCCCAGAAAAAAGAATAACCTATCGGTCCTGGTAGTGGAGAAGGTGGAATATGTCAGTAGAAACGAGCTGACTATGAAGTATATATAGAAGATTTAGAAACGTAAAACGAGGATGATACCATGTCGTTATATAAGAAAGACGCATGTACTACAGAACAAAAACAAATACACAGAAAATAGACGGGCAGTACGAACTAAATACGGTAAGATTGATGAAAAGAAAACAGCAGGCATGTCAACAGCAAATGTAACAGTTATTTCGGGTAAAACTTCAGCACGTCGGCATCAAGCATATGCAGGTAATTTAATTTCTGGCCTGTCTCGAAGACAAAAAAGATAGATATAGAAACATTTTTTTGACAGACTAGACCAAGAGGTCGACATGAGCTAGTGTGCGTTCTAGTCTGCTACTCCGCACTGGGGAGGAGAGAAGAAGAGTGAAAGTACTGGGATGGGGATGATGATAAGAGAAGGGGTGCGTGCTTATGTATGGATTGCTGGTCCCGGTATAGAGATCTAAGCTGGTTACAAAAAGACGGAAATTAATAATCGATTATATAAATGTACTCAGAATTGTAATTATGAATGTTTTCTGAACGCTTTCTGTTTGAATTTTGCCGGAACTTCGGGATTTGGTGTAAAAGAACATATGTACTCATGCGAGGTTTCGTGGAATTCTGTAAATGTAATGTATTAAGCAGTTCTGGGTATGTTTACAAGTCTGAAAAACTTTGAGCGAATTTATGAAGCAACATCGGGTCAGCTTTCGCGCGTCAGCGGTGCAAAGTCACTAACACATGCGGATCGCGATAGGACGCTATGTGTATTTTGGTATTGTTCTAGCGAAAATAACGTGGTTCATAACAAAGAGAAATTCTGAATCGACTCGCTCAGTGTGATCCTTATTGAATTGACATGAACTTTTGCAATAAGCTTAACCTCATTAATCCGTCACAACATGGTTTCCGCCCAAACAGGTCCACTGAAACAGCCTTACTAATGCAAAAAGAGATAATCCTCGAGGCACTTGAAAACAGGGAGATATGCATAGGTGTTTTTGTGGATTTCTCGAAGGCTTTTGATCGCCTAAACCATCAAATACTACTCACTAAGCTAGAAAGATATGGAATCCGTGGCACTGCAGCTTGTCTACTAAAGTCCTACCTACAGCATCGATATCAATGTGTAACAATAGATCAGCATGTTTCGACCCTTCAACCAATAACCACTGGAGTTCCACAAGGAAGTATCTTAGGACCGCTACTGTTTATTATATACATAAACGACATAACAGATATCAGCAACCTTCCAAAATATCTTCTGTATGCAGACGATACGAGTCTCTTGTTTAGGGGTAATAACATTCCATTGCTCATTTCTAGCATAAACAGCGTATTAGAAAAGTTGAAATCATGGAGCGCAGCAAATTCCTTGATAATAAATAGTAAGAAAACAAAAGCGGTACTTTTTCATTACCGGCAGAGCATCGTTACATCAGACATTAGGCTAAAAATAGACAATTCTATTATAGAGGTAGTAGACACAGTAAAAACACTAGGAATTTTCTTTAACAAGAACATGAGCTGGGACCCTCATATTAGCTCCACTTTAATCAATTTATCAAAGTGCGTCGGAATGCTCGCGAAATTTCGCTCCTATCTACCTGTATCGATTAAATTAATAATATACAACACATTATTCATGTCATATGTTAACTACTGTTTCCTTGTTTGGGGCACTACTACTCAAACTAACCTGCACAAAATACACATGCTGCAAAAGAAAGCAGTACGTTACATAGCAAATGTTGACTACCTCGCACATACCGAAGAATTGTTTAAGCGATTCAAAATCATACCCGTTCATAAGCTATACGAATTTTTCTTAGCCGTAAGATATAAAAAATCCATTTTTCACAATGACAACTTCTTGATAGCATTGTCATCCCTCGAAGCAAACTCAACGCCATACTCGTTTCGAAAACACGAACGTTGGACCATTCCCTTTTGCCGTACAGAACATGGTCGACAGATGATGCGTCATGCAGTTCCAAGGTTACTAAATAAATTCATATTTGAACGTTTTTCTCTTGAAACATCTAGTACACAAACTCTAAGAAATCATTTTTTCTAAGCCGCTGTATTCCCTTTGCATTAAAGTCTGACACGAATGACATTTGCATCTCTGTTAACACCTATGCATTGTGTACAAATGAGCATGTACGACGAGTTTATATCCATTGTTCTGAATTTCACTAATAACAATTTTTCTGAATTGTTCCGCTGTGTTCCCTTTGCGTTAAAGTGTGATGGAAAGGACATTTTCATCTCTGTGAACACCTGTGCATTGTGTATTAATGAGCATGTACCAAGAGTTTATATCGAGTGTTCTGAATTTCTTGTATTATATTCTGTTATGTAGTGTGTGTGGATTTTGTACTTTATTTTAAAACTTTTGACCTTGCTGTACGCCATGTAGGGGGGCTCGGGCTTCCTCAAGCGAAAATCGTTCGCTTTTTGCCTGAGCCTACCCACATCATAATGATGTAAATAAAACTGACTTGACTTGACTTGACTTGACATGTGCAATTCAACATAACACATGCATAATCGAAGATAAGATTTGTTGGCACCACAATCTGTGCAGCTTGACAAACGCATATGCACTTGTGAGATTCGAGTTGCGGCGTCCAGAAATCGAAGTGTGCGTCTGAGTATGTTTTTCGAGCGAGTCTCAAAGCTAAGGTTCGAGTCAAAAATACCCCAAGATTATTTACTTCGCACTCCCGTGACAGAATGTCGCCGTTTATTTTATAGAGAAAATGGCTGCCATCTGTTTTGCGTGCGTATAACGCTAATTTAGTTTTGTGAATGTTTAACAGACGTTAGACGTTTATTCACAGCACATCAGTCTGCAAAAGCAACCACATCCTGCTGAAGCAGCACACAGAATTAAGTAGTACGAGTGTCTGAAGAACGAAACGTCATTTGGGTGTTTCCTTACTTGATTGACATCTACTATCTCCCCTGGATTCGCCCTCTAGGCATGCTATAAATTATTTGCATATGAGGAGTATTACTCCTACTCGTAAGTCGCTCAACGTGTGTCAGACGCTTGATTCTAGTGATAGAATGATCCACACATGTGGCGGGTATGGATTGCGACCTCTATTTGCATAGCTGTCGCCTGTTGTCAGAGGCCGCGCCCACCGACGTCAACGCCTGAATACTTCCGACGCGGTTGCCTTTGGACGCCTGCGCAAGGTTCTCGCGTCCAGATTGCGACCGTAAAGCTCTTCGGCGCCATGCGCTGAGGTCCGTTCAATGCTAAAGACAGTATACATATAGAGCACAAGCTGCAGGCTGTACACGTTCCCTTTCAGAAGCACTTGGCCATTAAACCAACCTTGTCGTCTGTCCCCTTCCGTTCCCTGTTCGATCGCACATTCTCTTCATTATGGTTCCAGTCGTTAGCCGTCACTTTGGGCACGCATATTAATGGTCGACCTAGCGGGCTATGCCTAGCTTGCCGCACGCAGGCGTTAGCAGTTTACGGCACCCCAGGCGCTCGCCGCTCTGGCAGCTGGGCCAGGCGTTGCCTTTGACCTCGGCTCGCATCTGCTTCTCGGACCCTGTTTAAAAGCGCCCCGGGAGAGTGTCAAGGCTGCCGCGCCGCTATTGCAGCGTTTTTTGGCCCCATAATGGCACCAGGGCTCGCTCCCACTACGGGGCTCGAATGCGACGCTGCTTGGCGGAGGGAGCCGAATTTACGGTCCTTTCGGGCGCCCGCTGAAGCCCTACAAGAAGCGGGCCTCCGCGGGGGCGTGGCTTGTCATATACCACTCAGAGACCCGACCGTCAATACGACTTGGAAACTAAAGGCCGACACGCTTCCACTGGTTGGTCGTAACACACGCCGCGAGCACAATGCGCTCTTATTTAAAAAATAAAAGTGGGGATGTCTTTGTCAAGCCTTGATTCCCATGTGAGGAGGAGCATTATACGTGTAAAAGAAACGAGGTCTGGGTGAAGCAGCAGCATTCATTCAACAACTTCGATAGTTCTTTTTTGTTTACTCGAGACTTATATACACGAGATGAGTAGCATAGACAAATCGACTATGCTAATTTCCTGCTTCGTGGCATGCGAAAGAGCTAAAAGGATGCTCGAACAGCGCATTGCGATACATGCAGATCGCACTGTTTTACTCCTGCTAGGCTGAAATATTATTATAAGGTCTGCACAAAGCGCTCAAACATTTGGGTTACGGCATTCCCTCCACTAAGTACTCGAATATTGCAATCAAATTAGTGAACACCGAAAAGTAAGAGCCAGAAATTTCTAGCTTCCTGCTTTCTATATTTTCATTAATGTATCTCGTGAAGAAGATAAAGGCGGGGTAATACCTTTCTTGATAACGTGTTTTATACAAATCGAATAGTAATGTAATCTAATTAAAGGCGAATAAGAACTGAATACTATTCAATAGATTCTGAATACTCAGCGTAATTTTCTGGTAGTTTACAATATCAGGTTCGAAGACTGAAGCAAAAGGTAAGCCATAGGCATTATCAAAACAGCGATGGGATAGCTCATTATATAGGGCAGGATTTCTTTTTTTACACATTCCTATGAGCACCCAATTGCTAACTACGTGGTATTTTTGTCTCCCTTTCTAGATAAATTGTACAATATTGAGGTTGAAAAAGTTGAATGATGGGATTTTACGTGCCAAAGCCATGATCTGATTATGAGGCATACCGCAGGGGGGGGGGTCTAGTTAATTTTGACTACCTGAGGTTCTTTAACGTTCCCCTAAATCTATGTACGCGGATGTTCTTGCATTTCGCCCTCATCTAAATGCGGCCGCCGTGGCCGGGAATTGGTCCCGCGGCCTAGTGCTTATAGCAGCGCAACACCAAAGCCACTAACCAACCACAGCGGGTAATATTAAGGTAAAAAAAAATATTCACACACAGAACACACAGATATGAAATTATTGTGTCCCATATAAAGCATACTTTGCATATTCTGAAGCACTCAACTGCAGTTGAAATTGAAGAACCTGATGCTGGTAATGGCAGAGTTATTTTTCTTTGATACAAAGTCTGACTCACACTTGTCTAGAATGACCAATCTGATAACTTGGCCGCCATCTCTCACAAAGAAAAAAAAACAACAACAGGCCAACGCCGCAATGAGACAAGAGAATGAAAAGAATGAATTTGTCTTCGCATTGAATGCAACATAACATGCAATGAGCAACTGTAATATGCCTTTCAGTACGAAAATACGCCTATTAAGGACGCAACATGGGTCTTATTACGATATGAAATGAGCTGCGCAAGTTCTCGAAAAAAAAAAAGCGTTCCCTTACATGTTTTCAGACCAGATGCTCTAGTCTACTTGTGATGGTTTTACAGCAAGCACGCTTTAATTTGACATCTAACACTGGGCAACGTTTTTCTGATGCAACGTTCTTGATGCGAAAGCATCAAATAGCCCATGAAGCCAAAAAGCCGGCGTCTCTAGCAGCGTAAGGACACCTAAATTTCCCTTGGTGGCGACGCCATGTCACGCGCGCGCCTCGAGGGAGCGGAGCAGGTGAACACCTGATGCTGCGCTGGAGCACCAGGTGTTCCGTGAGGGAAAAGGGCATCACCGTGTCATGCTCACTCTCGCAGGCCTGTGTTATCCGCGCGTTCCCTGCCCGCGCAAGCTCTCGCGTGCTTTCTAACTTCGCCTCGGTAATCGCTACAAAGAAATTAATGTATGAAAGAAACAGAATAAATTCGAGAGGAAAAACGTTAGCGGCAGTGAGTTTCGGACCTACGACCCCACGCTCTGAAGACGAGTGTCTTGCCCACAAGACTAAACCAGCGCCTCCTAGATAGCAGGCTTATGTACTATGCTTAATGACGTCACTGTTGCGCGTAACATCGCGTTAGTGTGTGCATTTTTCTTGTTTTTTTTCCTCTCTTCCTTCTCCTTTTATTCCCTTTACCCCTTTCCCCAGCACAGGGTAGCCAGCCGGTATTGACACTGGCTAACCTCCCTGTCTTTCCTTCCCTTTTGTCTCTCTCTCTCTTAATGACGTCATGCTACTTGAACCGAAATTTTCATTCCCAGGCGAGGCGTCACGAAATCGATGACGTCAAAATCACCGCGGCTTACTCGGGAGCGTCCCCTTTACATTCCATGGCAGTCGGGCAAGGTAGCATGACGTCACGGATAGAATTACTACGGCTTAGTGCTACCTAGGAGGCGTTGGCCAAGAATCTTAACACGTTCTTTTCTTTTTTTAATGCTTTTTTCTTTATTTTTATTTCTGGTTGTCCTATTCATTTACTAAAGCAGTTCCGCATTTTAAGGGCAGTTCCCCTCATGTAAAACCCCTCTCCAGGGGCATTTGACGATTAAATAAATAAATTTCTCATTAATGATTCATGTCGCTACACCACTTTGGAGCAGCGACAACCAGCGAAGCGAACCTTCCAAAAACTAGGAGTAGAAACACTGCACGTACTTAGTCACGATTACGGCTGGTAAACATTGCATGAGTGCCCCCTCGGAGACTGAGTTTGAGGAGTCCTGGCAGGAAGCAGCATAGACAGGTTTGAGTTGCAATCTTGTTCAGCTCTTTTAAATATGAGATTGATTTTGTCTTGTACGATGCTTTTGCGTTGGAAGCTGCGAATTTACAACCAGGTTCAGCACTGGGCTGGCTGCGTGTTACGTTTCTGCATATACTTTCCTGTTCAGCATTCTTGCAATTAGGAAGAGAGTTAGCGCCTATTTTCTCTCTAATTCACTTTTCAGTCACTCCCAAGGGGATGTCGGCTATCAGTAATTTATCCGAGAAATATTCAGAATTTTGATTCAAGGACCGAGTAGACTAATAGGCTATTTGATATTTCATTCCAACTATGCGAATATTCACAGAGTCGCAGGGTATTCACCAAGCCATAAACTATTCGTTGCCGATCACGCATTAGCTTATTTTAGTATAATAAGTACAGCGGCCGCGTTTCGTAACGCTGCTCTTCTTTCTATTTGTCGCGCTGTGTGACCGTCGTCAACAGCAGTGGAAGTGTTCCAATGACTGCATGTTGTAAGATTCATTGCGATAAGTGACGGCAGTCGTTACCTTCAGTACGGTATCCCGCATACACAGGGTGCTTCTATAGGAGGAGGAAAATTATTATGAGGAGAAGAAGAAGAATACGTGAAAAGTGAAAGTCGGAAAATGTCTGCCTGACAGACTATAAAGGGTTATTCGATCTGAAAGAGTGCGGATATGGGGCCGCGAACATGCACGCAGCAGTAAGATGTACGGCCAATCGACTACAAAAGTTTACGAACCATGGGATATGAGAAAGAGTTGAATTTTCGAGCTGCCTGCAACCGTAGCCAGTAAAAAGGCGCACTACAATGTTGTTCGCATGCAATAGTAGAGGCTGGAACTGCTAATACCGGACTGCATGCGCTCCGAATCCACGGAGGTATTTAGCTTTTTCTCAGATACCGCTGTCCATAAACTTTTGTGGTTGACTGCACATATGTTTTGGTCAGGTCCTGCTGTAATGCACCCATGCATTTCGTTTCGTATAATACAACGGCGTATATATTCCGCCACATTACTGAGAAAGGGTAAATTAAGGAGGTTACAGGGAACAATCTATCTGCATACGCGCGATGCTTTCTTGCAGTCTGCTTAATACCTGCTCGTCCTTCAGCACGCGTACATTTTTTTTCCGTCTACTATTATAATCAAAAATTCAACGGAACGCCGTCCAGTGAGGTAATAGCATCATTAGTACAACAGGTCATTGGCAGTTGTCAAAAAATACGAAGCTGGGTTGTTTATTTGTTTATTTGTTCATTTCTTCAACTAATATGCGGAACAGTAAAAGCCTCGCAAGCGAAACCTTTTGGCTGCTCGTACCGCACCGACGAAACTCTCGGTCCTCGTACACGCGGAAGTATTAATGGGTTTGCCGTCCCTGTTGATGGCCGTTTAGGTGCGGGTCTTGAGGCATATATGAAAAGGAAGGCAGGACGCAGGAGGGCGGAAGGCGGCACCTGTAAAGGCACACGTTGGCCCGAAGCAGCCCTGAGTCGCCGAGAGCACGCAAGGAAGAAAGGGTCGCTGTGTTCCTTATTAATAAAGAATAAGGACCCCGAGGCGCGACCAGTCTGGCGAGTAACGAACTGGAAGTAAGCGTCCAGTTTGAATTATTAATTGGGTCCGCGGCCCGGGCCCAACAACGGCGTTTTGCATACATTTTCCGCTCCACCGGTGCGCCTTGCACCGGCCTTGGGCGAAATTAATTCAGCGTCGCCGTGCGACTGATTGGTGACGGGCCACGGGGCCGTGCCGCCGGCGCTGCTGGCGGCCGCCGCATTGGCCTCCGCCTCTGACAGCTCCGCCGGTGACGGCTCGGTCAGCCTAATTGCGATCGAAAGAAGCGCATAGCGTGGGTGTCTGCGACCCCTACTCGCACGCCAAGACCTGTCCGGGGCTCGGCGAAGAGCTCTGCCGCTTCGGATGCAAATCGCCGCCGCCGTCGCGCGGCCGTCTCGCCACGCCATCGCCGCACTGCGAGATCGTCGGGCGGCACGGCAAGGAGCACGCCGTTTTGAAATGTCGAACCGGACTTTTCTTGTTCTTCTCTCGTGTACACGTGACGCATAGAGAATAAGCAAAGCAGAATTTGTTGGGTTGCTGCCTAAGGTATCCCTGCTCCCTAAGGCGAGAATTTTGGCTTGGGCTCGGCAAAGCATCAGGAACGGTTAAAGGATCTTGTGGGAAGGGCTGTATCACGTCCATGGCTATGCTCTTTTCTTGGCAAACAAAGTATACGGGGTTTTATACGCCGTCCAGCATGCAAAGTTCCCGATATCCAGGGACCGAATTCACAAAGCATTTTGGTCTAAGAGCAATTCGTGATTGGTTCGTCGACTGCATTTGATAATAATACTTCCAACATGATGTTTGGCCGGTACCTGCATCTTACGAACAGTTCTAGGTTACGAAATTTTTTGGGAACGTGATCCCTGTTTTCTTTTTTTTTTTGTAATGTAGCCTGTAAATTATACCTAGTAAGCGCAATTATGCTTGGTAGGGGGAAGCAAGCCATTAAGATCGCGTTGAATAGCGCATTCATTACTATTAGTCATCATGAAAATATGTGAACGCTACACAGAAAGAGAAGCAGACTAACATTTGTATCCTAAAAGGGACACTACACCCGCCTGCTTGAAGTGAAGAGAAAAACAAGTAGGAAAGCAGGAGAAGAAGGCACAGCTAGATCAAGAGATCATGTCACGCACAGAGTATGGGCACTGCAGACAACACACTACATAGTCCTGAAGTTGACAGAAAGTTGTAGGATAGCTTTTTGAGCCTTGTAACAGGCAGAAGATCCTCCCTTTGAATATCGAAAATCGGCGTACGTAGTTACAAAAAGATCAGGCTGCCGTAACTTGCTCAGACCTGCGTATTAAAGACGCGTAACTATACTGCCGAATAACTTCACGGCTTGTATAAATGGTTATATAGGAGCAACATATTTAACGATGTGGAACTTGCTGTTATAGTAAGGTTCGTGTTACCATCCGAGTGACATTAACGGCTCTGGCACGTTCTAAAATGAACGGCTTTCTATTTATCGTGGCGTCAGCTGTCTCATGAAAGGTGTAAAGCTGACTGCTTTCAGTAGCCTACAAATGATCTAAATGGTCGCAATACCTTCCCGTAATCAAAAGTTGCACCTTTAAGGCGATTGCAGCTGCGAATGTGAACGTGTATACACGCGATTGCGTTTCGATGAGAGCGTGTTCACTTGAATTTACCGCAGTGTCCAGTAGCTGTTCACCGCTAAAAATAAATTGCCGTGTGATGAGCAAAGCAATTATTGGCCATTTCGTACCTGTGTGTCGGGTCCGTGTATCTCGAAAATTATTAAAGCGTGCCCATGTTCACTTGCAGCGTAACTCGCGCTTCGCTAAAATGGTGTTAGAATTTTCGGAAATAGCGCCCGTCTCCAAAATGGCCTTGGTATTTCGACTTGCTGAATATAGGGCGGATAAGTCTATCTAAAACGCGGTGTTATGGGCGGACGTGTCGGAAGCATTTTGAGCGTGCGAACGTTAAAGACAGGGCATCAACGAACGCGCACACGTCGCGAGTGTCGCGAACACTGCGTAGAGGGGAATGCTTTTATGCACATTAACGAAATTCTCCGGACTGCAATCGCCCCGTGCCTTGGCCCCGGTTATGCCCGTCACCGTGCAATTACCGTAACATTATAATAATGGCATTAAAGGAAGCTCGAACGGAAGATGCCAGAAAAGGACGTCTTCATCCGGAAATAATTAAAATCTTCATTTTCTTTTAATAAAGTAATTATAGTTGGCCTATCTGCGCCTCCGCCCTCTTTTATTTCGTGCTGCTTTTCCAGCTCTTCTACCGCGGCTGCAGCTCGCTATCTCGCTCGCTCCTCCTTTTCTTGTCACTCTCGTTTTAGCGTACGTGCGTCTCGTCCTGGGCGCCTGCTGTGCCTCCCATCCACCTTTCCTTGTTTTTTTTTTTTTGTGTGTGTGTGCGTTCTCCTTGGAGCTCTTGCTTTCTTTTTCGAGTTCCCGTGTTGTTTTTGCTCGTTATAATTCTCTTTCGGCCTCCCTTCTCGTTGGTCGCCCCACTGCTATTCTATTTTCTTTGGCGAAAACGACGCGCGACTGCAGAGGAACGAGGCGGAAGGAGGTGGGGGTGGCGCTGCCAGGCGGCGGCCTGAAAGGCTGCTGCTGCCAAGGCACGAGCGGCGGCGGGGGAATATTTCGAGGTGTGCCAACTGTCATCCTCGTTAGCGGTTAATTCTTGATTCCCTTCCGCACGTCGCGTGGCCCCCCTCTTTCGCGCGCCGCGGCTCTCCCTTTCGGCGGCCGGCGCGCCTCGGCTCCTTCGTTAGTCAGCGCGGGACCGTCACTCTCGCACCCATCCCTTTCACGGAAGGATGACGCGCCAAAGTGAAATTAAAGCCGAAATTAAGAAGCGTCTCGAGACCGCTTACACCTGCACGCCGGCGCCTCTGGCCCCGCAGCGAAAGCGCGAGGCGAGGGAGCGCGCCGCCGCTGCCTTCCGCTCCGGCCGTCGCCGCCATAGCGCGCGGCGCCGAATCGGTTAATTGGCAAAATTTCGAGAATAACACGTTGACACCTATCGGAGTGTAAGACGCCGGGCCGCTTTTGCGTTTAATTAAAAGGGGACTCGGCGGCTTTCAGCCCTCCCGCGCGTAGGCACATCAGGCCGCCGCGGCCCAGTGCGACCTTTCCAAACTTGTGCCGCTCCGTGCGAACGCATCTATGTTTCAACTTTTTTCCCCGCGCGCATATCAGTGCGTGGAAAAGGGGACGAATGGTGTGAGCGGGGTAGTTGCTTTGAGTCCACGCTCTTACTGAAACGTCACACTGGCAGCCTTCCCCCCTCGAGATCTCTTTTCGAACTAACCAGGAAGGGCAAGGATGTTGCTCGACTCGATGAAATGGCGCTCGGAGGCACCGAGGCACCGAGGTACCGATATCCACGAGGGGGCGAACTTTGGTGTGAGGTCAATCTGAGAGGCTGCGTCTCCCATATTCTGGGCGCTTGTGACCTTCCTATTCTTCATATCTTGGGCTCGTCCTTGCTTCGCACGCATCCTAAGAATAGAAATCATTTGACGCAAAAAAACGTGCTCGAGTATACCTGGAATGCAGAATCGCCAAAATGCAATTCTTATTTAATTGTTTGTGGGCGCACAAACAACTCGCACTACGTTACCAGATCACTTGTGAAGAGTTTACCGTGCGGCACAAATGCACGCACTGAAGACACTTTCTTTATTAGCCCACATTCAACTGTTCGGTGTGTCCAGCGTACTCTTACCTCATAACTCACCTTTGGCCATAGAAATATGTCTCAGTGCAGGGTAAGCAACCAGGCTTAGTCCTGGGTAACCTCCCTGCTTTTCGTTTATCATTTTCTCTCTCTCTCTCTAGAAATATAAGTCCACTAGTGGTCTCAAAAGTGTCATTTGTACATAGCAGGGACACTTTCTTTCGCTTACATTGTGTAATTAGGGCAGTAAGGCTACGGAATGTTTGCAGAATTACTTAAGACATAGTGGTGGGCTAGTTGGTTAGTCATGATGGAATATGGCAGTGTGCTTCGAAACAACGACAAAACTCGTGCTTGTTCATCCTGTGCTTGGTCGTTGTTTCGAAGTCCGCTGCCATATTCCATGCAGGATTGCGTTAAGAGTTGTGCAACGCGCTGCAGGTAATCGTTTGGTGGAGCAAGTGTATTTGTCAGCCCCTATATGAACACAGACCAAGAGTAAACACAACGAGCTTGTGCGATTGTGATCCGTATCGCGAGTTCATTCAAGCGCGGGGTAGTGACGGGCATTTGGGACACGCTTCACGTGGCACACAGTTCCCTGTTTCACAAAAAGAAGCACAGATGAGAAAAAGGGAGGGCTAAGGATGCAGGTCGAATGAATGATGTCATGCCGGGCCTGGCTTCGGCTCACATGCTGCAGCAAGCGAACGCTCGCTTACAATGCGTTTCAGAAACATTTCGGTGTGGTACAAAAAGCTGCGGTTGACTCGTAGCAGATAAATATGTATTGAAAAAAAATTGGGCTGAATTCATAAAGATTTCTTTTTGTTCGTAAGTTCTGTTTACCATTGGCTGGCCGCTTTCGTTAATAATATGCCCAACATCGCGATTGACTTGCATCTGTTCTTACAAGTGTTTATCGTTTTTGGGAATACGGGCTCATATTTAAAAAAAATCTTTTCTTGTTCTCTGCCTGAACATAAAAAGCCTCGAAAACGTACATTGAAGCTTTATCGATTGAAGCTCATTGAGGTAGTTATGTGTAACCAGCACTAGTGACACTCTGTGAGAATAAACAGGCCTGCCACACATCATGTTCAACAGTTTATGTAGTATTTTTACATGCGGCGTGCAATATCTCCAAAGTTTGTTCTTGTGAACAGCAAGCTGAACTGGTTTCGCTCGTTGCGAGCCATATGAACCGACGCTTCACCTGCGACAAACGACAAGAAGAGCAATCCTGATAATGTTTGATTTCACCGAGCTGCAGCATAAAATTGCTTCGAATATTTATTTTTCGAGAACACAGTTGCAGAACATATTTCGCCCTTGATCTTACGAAGTTCGAAGGCGCACCTGAGCTGATAGAGGGGCAAAATCACGCGCCTTCCTCAAAAGCGAACTATACTCGCTCATCTCTGCGTTAAACTAAGCCCATCGTTCCGTGGTTTCGCGTTGCCTTTCACAAAGAAAAAAAGAAAAGAAGAAAAAAAACAAGCGTGAGCAGCTAGAAAAAATCTCGCCCATAGCTGTTGTCTGTAAGTCGAAAATGCGCGCCACTAACATATACCGCTTTTAAGACGGCCTTACTCAACTTTGTTTTGCTTTCTATCTCGTTATATGAAGGAAAGGCTCCATGGAAACTTTTTGCGTTCCTTGGCTTTCAATTTCTATGGAAGCCTTCGTGCTGCATTTTCCGATGGCGGCCTGTTTGGCTGCACAGCATGAACTAATGAACTTCCAGAGTGATGTTTTGAAGTTTATTCACAAGACGATATCTTTGGTTCACTTGACTTATAAGGGGTATGCTTTTGGCATCTTACGAGTGTGAAACTATGAGCGAATGGCAAAAGGAATCTGCTTATGTGTGGCCCTTTTGTCACCATTCAATACTTCGCCTGGACGCTTGACTTGGATCACCCCATGGCGAGTCAGCAACATCTAATTTACCACGTAGACATGCAGGCCATTTCTACACAAAATGTTCAAAATATTTGAAGCTCTACAGGTGCACAGGCAGGGCATCAGCCTCCCCTCACTATGCACGATCCAAACAGCAGCTTTCGTGGTTGGCAGATGAGAACCACAGAAGCCACTGAGAATCGCCTGCCAAATGAAAACCTAGGGTGATTATGATATACTGTCAACGTCTTTCCATAACCGGTAGAAACATCTCCTTGATGAGTTCGCTTGCATGGGGCGCTTGTTCTTGTCTGCTCTTCGCTTTATATATCCTCTCTAATGTCTCGCTGTTACATTTTGAATCATGTAGAACCAACCAACCCAATCTTTCACCTTACTGCTTCCATGGATCTTGCATGGGCTACGACTTGCATGGGCCACGACCATGACCTCGTAGTCCAATGGCCACTGGCCGGCAGTATTTGCGAGGCGAGAGAGAACGTTCTAGTAAAAGCACTATGGATTTTCTGCTTCACATTACACGGTACAGACATCGCGCAAGGAGAAGCATCGCAGAGCACAGGCATTGAAGATTATCCCACAATCACAGAGGAACCAGCATCCTGGCGTCATGACCAAGGGCCCATGTGTACTTGAGTCACTTGCAAACAAAGAAGGCCGAAGTGAAATATATTTGTACAGAAACTTCAGAAAGAAAGGCATAGATTCTTCTTACTTGTGTGTCCCTCATCTTTATCGTAAATAATTGGCCATATATTGAGGAAAGAAGAATTGTCTGTATCTGTTACCTTCGTGTGTGTGGTTCAAGAAATCTATTCGAAATAGAAGAAACATCCGGCTTAAGTTCCGAGCAGAAATACCAGCCGGTGACACACTCTTGCTTGGCCAGACGCTTTCCCAGTCGCCTGTGGTGGCGGCTTCAAAAACAGCGTTTCTCCTTCCATCTTTTATCCTGTGTCCTTTAACTCTGCACTCAGCCGCCGAGTTTGCGTGCAGGCAGACACTTCCGAAGCGCAGGAGATTTCTTTCGTTTCGGATTAATAATGTACAATGCTTCTCTCGTAACGATCACTTTAAAATGCTCACTTGTGTTTACGCCGCGCAGCCGCTGTTTCCCTGGTTACACCGGCAGTAATGACCCGTCCACACGCTCCGTAATTGGTGGCGAACCGTTAATGACTCTATGCGCGCTCGCCATCAGGAAAAAAAGCAAGAGGGTGCAGCAGGGAAAGCGTGCAGACGCACCGATATTAGTGGTGGTCATATACCGGCATCGGTTGTCTTTTCATCGAACGCCGAGGCTTCATTAGCTCTCCCACTCTTTCTTTTATATGTGCAGCTTTCTCTCTCTTTTTTTTTCTTCTCGGTCCGCATGATGATCGTTTTGTGGCGAAGTGTCACCGGCGTTGCTTCGATTTTTTGGAATGGTTACGTTAATTGACGCCATTACTATATTTGTGCCCCGTGCCGGCGACAGCCGCACGGCTTCGCAAGTGGCCATGCGACCCCGATGAAGTTTGCCACAAGCCTTTTCCTCTCTTGGCCTTCTTCGGCGCTGCTCCTTTGCGCGCAAGACCAAGGCACGCTAGAGCGCCACCATAGCGCGCGCCTCTTCCTTCGTGTAGGTGCCACTGTCACCGCACAGCGCCGTCTCCATCAAAGGTCAGTGACTTGACGCACAGACAATATGCGCAGTCGCGAGAGCGCAACAGCCGCTATGTTTGTGTGACGTGGCCGGACGCGTTTGCGCGGAGTCCTTGATGGGCTTCGCTCTTCAGCGGGTCAAGATATACGAGCGCGAGAAGAATGACGCTGGCTCGTTTGCCCGAGGCGCGCACTGTAAATGCCGACCGAGATATTCAATGAAAAAGAAATCCGCATTAACTTAAGTCAAGCGTGAGTTTTCTTGTGTTTTTGGGTTCTTTTCCCGATGACGAGCAAGACCCGCAAGATTCATGGGTAGAAACCGGCATCTGAGAGAGTGTATTAGACTTGAACTGGTTCGCTAAGGTTCGGTAGCTGGTATGGGGTGCACTTGAGAACTGTTTCAGTCGCTGTTCCCTCCTGAACATATTCCTGGACGTGGGCAGCGCAGCACGGACGAAGGACAAAAGGAAGTACGCGAAACGAGCGCAGACTAACAACTGGTTTATTTTTTCAAACAAGTGATTAAATATACAGAGAATGCGATCACGTGATGAAGTGACGCGTACAAGTGGTGAAAGGGTGCCATCTTATCTTGCCATTCAAAAACTCCGTTTCTTTATCATGCAGGGAGATAGAAGAAGTCTGGCTGACGCATGCGCCTGAGTTGACATGCATATAGGTTTCCACAATCTCGCAGTTGAGTTGATTGCCATTTTTATACAATATTTAGCTTTTTTCAAACAAAGGTTTGCATGGACAATTTTGACAATGCGCGGCCAGATTCGAGCCTGTTGCATTCCGGACCATACCTCGGTGCTCCCAAAAGCGGATGTTAAGGCACCAAAGTACTTGCCAAAGTACTGGCCAAAGTACTTTTTGCCGCACGTAAGTGGAATGACGTAGACCACTCCCACCGAGCATACCACGACCTGCCCCGTGTGTTTGACGCGACACATGGCCTTGGACGCCTGTTTAGGTCTAGTGACGCGATTTCAAATCTTGTTTAACGAGTTTTTAGCTGAAAAGACGACGTGAACACCATATTTCATGGCTGTCCTTTTTAACCCATGCCTCATCTGATGTACATCTGATGTGTGATCGGGAATGAAGCAGGCTCGAATCTGGCCGCGCATTGTCGAAATTGCCCATGCAAACCTTTGTTTCAAAAAACAGAAATATTGTATAAAAATGGAAAACAAATCAACCGGGAGATTGAGGAAGCCTACTTCATGCATGTCAATCCAGGCGCATCTTCTATCTCTCTGCATGATAAAGAAACGGAGTTTTTGAATGGCAAGATAGGCTAACACCCTTTCACCACTTGTACGCGTCACTTCATTACATGATTACATTCTCTGTATATTTAATCACTTGTTTGAAAAAATAAACCAGTTGTTAGTCTGCGCTCGTTTCGTGTACTTCCTTTTGTCCTTCGTCCGGGTTGCGCTGCCCACCCCTGGGAACATGTTCAGTCACCAACTTGCCAAGCTTGCTGTGTTAATCCCTCCTGAAGTTTTTACCCCTTTCTTTCCTTTTGTGTTCAGTTACGTTATGGAATCAAAAGCGCAATAGTGCTTATGGTTGGCGGTACTCCATGAATGCGCCACCTAGCTCATCACATTTCAGCCTACAAGTTTGCGCCCGGTATGACTGTATAACAACTTTTCCATGCCTTAGCCTGAATAATCTAATAGTGCTCGTTAACGAAAGTTTGAACGGAATGGCTAAGTGCATCGGAAGAACCACAGCTTAACAGTAACGAACTAAAACGAGTGTTTATCAAACGAGTATTCCTTAACTTTATTGCCAATATCTTTCATTTCTGGTGAATGAATCGGTGCACGCAGGCTTTCAGACGAGCTAAGAACCCTGATTCTCTCATAGCATTTTCTTAGCAGTTAACTTCGCCCCATTGGGAATACATAGAAGTGCAGCGAGCACCCATTTGAAGGAGTAGCAATAATAATGCAAGGAAGAAGAAAACGGGTGGTGTTATCGAAGGACTATGCCAAGAATGAGAGGGAAAAAAAAAGAGAAAGAACTTCACCAACCGTTTTCTTCAAGTATTATAACGAGTTCCCCCGTTTCAAAACAGGAGGATTTAATTTGACGCTTCTCTCTCTCTCTCTCTTTCTATTTTTTTTGCACTCCTTCATTCACAAAAGAAGCCCTGGAAAGATTCATGAGTGTCTGCATATTTAAAAATGTTTTCTTTTTTCCCCTCAAGCCTTACACGCCACAGTTTGTCTCGAAGCCAGTGCTGCACGATAGCTGAAAAGGGGCTTTCATGTGCTTCCGTCGTCGTTTTGCTTCTCTCGGCCACTTTGCTGCTGGCTGGCTGCCGCAGATATACAGTGGCGCCTTCTCTGCGCAAGCGCGTGCGTGTACGACCGCCGCGCTTTGGCGGCCGCTGCTTTCTTTACGGCCGTTATGTCCGGCTCTCGCGTTTCTTTTTCTCCTCGCACGTTCTCCACCAACCCGACCGCGTGATGTTTGCTCGGCGCACGCAGGAGACCACCGCGAAGCGGAAAAGGCACGAAATGCCTCATAATAAAGATTCATTTGCGTGACGAGCACGCTGAAACGCGTTGATCACGTCACTTTGTGTGCGTGCTGGCCGCTTCCCTGCGTTTTACGCTTCCCCGTGCGCTCTCTCACTGGAGCTTGGGATTATGTTTGCTTTTCTTTTTTTCCTGACGGGTTGATTTTTCTAGTCGCATCCGGCCCGACAGCAAAGTGTGTTGAAGGGAAGCTTCTTTTTTTTTTTTTACACCACGTGTCGACGCTTGGTTATCTCGCGGTTTTCACCGCTGGTGCTTCTATGCTGTCGCTTGCGGTCCGCCGACGAAGCGGCCTGGGGGACGTACGTCCTCTCGACTATGCGGCTTACTCTCGAAACGTCCTACGTGAACAACGACGACGACGACGACGACGACAACAACAACACCACCACCAACAACAACGACAACAACAACAACGACGACAACGACGTCGACAGTCTGCTTGTCAAACCTAAAAACTGGTCAGCATTATAGCCTGAATCGGACGGTTGTAGTCCTCCATTTGATTCCTGTTTGCTTTGTTTTCCCTCTCCCAATGGCATTAAATTCCACTTTAAGACGGAATGTTCGTCATCTTTTCCCCTCACTCCGCTTCTATTTCTTCTTTCGCAACTAAAACACTGCCCGCTTCAATAATATCAATAATACTTATTGTCACCTTGTAATGTCGTATGTAACATATTAGGCATATCGAAGTTAACATGGAGAGTACAGCATCAGCTGGCGAAAATAAAACCACAATAAAAAGTACTGGACGTTAGATCTATGTCAAATATATTTAAAGGAATGACAGCAATTCTTCAGTAGACGAAGGAGGCTCGAAAAAAGATAAAGAACAGCGATAACATTACCACACTTAATATTATCATTAGGGACACCATGAGAGATTCTATACAATAGTTCAATATCTCTCTAGTGTTCCCTGTAATGCTACCGTGCGATCAGAACGATTTGCAATGATCAGTGCTGGGCAGTATCGAAGATGCTTGTATCTTAGGTACTCTTTGGGTATCGTGTATCTCTATCATGATACGTCTGGCAAGACCTGTATCAGTATCTTTATTTCCGATGCATGAAAGAATGTATCTTGTATGTTAAGATACGCGATACATTCTTTCAACATGACCTCGCGAAACTTTAAACGTTAGCTGAACTCCGTTTCTGAAGCTGATACTGATGCCTGTAAGCCACACGAATTTACAAAGGCACTGAATTTTCTATTGTCTGACCATAACACGTAAGTTGACAGTACTTCACGCTTAAACGTCACCGCTATTAGTGGTGCCGCCTGTATCGTGTTTCTACGTATTTACTATGATTGTGTGATGCGGAACCGCCTCTCTATTTTCCTTAATGTATTTTTTTTTCTTTTTTTAGCTCACCCTTGCATTTCTTACTGTTAGAAATCACCAGGTAATCGGATCTATAAGTGGCAGTAGTGTGAATAGTGGCGGTATTCTGCGGCGCTTTCTACCACTACAATATGTATGAAACGTTTTTGGGCTGCACGAGTTTTCTCGTAGAAGAAAATTCGTAAAAGGATTGCACAATAATGAATATATCGCTAACGAACACTTTACGCCAGCAGATAAGTGGAGTATTAAATGTCATTGCAGCTTTATGTGCTCTGTATATACACGATGCATCAGAAAAAAAAATGTCGCTAACAGTGTTGTTGCTGCTGCGCACCTGTCCAGTGACCCGGCTTTGTGTAAGTGGTAATAAGTTTACGGACAAGGTAAAACACTGCAGCGGTATTTGCACCATCATGCAGAGGCTTCTTATTGATATTCTTGTAGTTAGATGGTGACCCGCTAGCTGTTCGGCAGGTAGAGCAGCGACTCCCATAAATTACAAACTCGAGAAGAAAGAACTGCTGACAGCATAGCGTATAAAGAACTTTCATGTTAAGCAGCTAAAGCAACGCCAATAAATTGTTTCAGAATGAGAATATTATATTTTGATCAAGACAAGCATTTTGAGATACTAACAGACATTTCCTTCGAATGAAACAAGGTTGGTCGGCGTTAGGAAATTTCCATGCAAACGTTTTTGTGCATTATGCGTTTGCTGCCACATTATATATATCTATAATAAAACATTTGTGAATGTATCAAAGTATCTTAAGGTACAAATGGAAAGTATCGTATCGGATACAATAAATGTCGTAGTATCTTGTATCTGTATCTCAAATACTTGTTGCCCGAGTATCTTATATCACATTATAATACAATTGCAAAGTATCTTTTCTTTGCCCAGCCCATGCAATGACGCATGCAAAACAAGTCAGACGTATATGACTGCGTTTTTTTTTTTTGTGCGTTTCGTCGCTCATGCGTTTCGTTTCGTCGCGTTGTAATCAGGGGCCTTTCGCACCCGCTACAAGCTGACTGTCGACGCTTTTCGAGCTTTACGATTCAACAATTATTCGTCTGCATACTGCTGCTTATGCTGTTGATCGCCAAAGCCCAAGTTACGAGAATTCAAGTATTAACCCCGAATAAACGCCTGACTTGTCGCATTGCGCCAACCAGCGGCACGCTGTACGTGCACTCTAAAAACTAAGGGAGTGCCGGGCACTCTCTTTGAGGGAGTAGCTGCTTGTCCCATATTTCACTCTCTTTTCGAGAGTAGATCGACCCTCTTTGAGAGAGAGTAGGTCAACTCCTCCTGACAGAGTTTTGTTACTCCACCGCAAGGGATTGCTAGTACTCTTCCGCAGAGTGATAATACTCTTCCCACAGGGAGTGCTAGTACTCTTCCGCAGAGTGCTAATACTCTCCCCGCAGGGTTGATAGTACACCGCCAGACCGAGTACTTCTACTCCCCCAAACAGAGTGCTTGTACTCCTTCAGAACAGAGTGCTAGTACTCTTCCCAATACCCTCTTAGCCAAGTCCTGGTCCCGCATGCAGGCAGGAAATCAGATCAAATTAGGGCCGCTGATATACTGTTCCGTAGGCGGCTCCTCAGAGACACTGGCCCGATTCCAAGCGGCCTTCAGAATAGGCGTGAGCAAAGTTATGCAGGATTTTAAAGTCATTTTTTCCTGGCTATTTTCTGCCTACCGTGAGGCGTGACTGCTCTGAAGCGGCCTATGCGTATGCGTCACGAACGCCACTGAGGAGAAAAAAAAGCGAATTAACACTTAATCTGCAAATATCTTCGCAAATTTCACAATCAGGAGTCACACAATCTAATTAGAATACAATTGTCAAGGGAATCACACACTTATCAAGAATCACAATGCTCTATACATCATGTGAATTCGAACCCGCGTACACTCGCATTTGTACAATTCAAAACACACATCATAACCATTACACCACAGCGCCGCCACGCCCAGTCGTGTTCCTTTAGAGGTTATATATATACCAAACGTATTTGATGAATCGGCTGCGGTGGGTGGGGTTTCTCTGCAGTGTGCTGTGATGTTGTGTACTGGAATACGTGTGCGTTTGCATCATTTCCATTCCTTGCTACGACTAACGAAGGAAGACAACGTAGACGACAACGTGAGAACTATTCATGGCTTGTCGTCACCGCAGGAAAATAACAAATGTGCCGTTCAGCTCATGATCGAGTGCTTCTCCAGTCCAGGTTCTCCAAAATACGCGGATACAAAGTATTGCGCCAACCATCCACGTATGTGAATTTAATTCGCGCGTATACTGGTGAGCAACTGCGACGCCAGTACCAGGCATTTCGACGTGCCTCACGCTGCCGTGTAGGCGTTCTTTTCAAGTGCATTAGTTTGGAGTTTGGTTCAGTCCGCTGTGAGCTGTTGTCCTGCATTAGCAGCGGATCGTTAGCGTTTTGAAGCGCATGCATTCCAGCATTTGGAGACTGCTTATGCCGATAGCCGCGTCAAATGCATTGGCACGCATGTTTAAATGACTAATGTGTCCACTTCTACGCGTGCACTGCTCGTATCCTGTGGCAGTGCTCGTTCTAAAAGCTTCGAAGACCATCTACACTCATGCGTGTGTTCAATTTATATATGCACAGGATGGACTTGCCGGCTAGTTGGTTGAGCATTTTAGAAGAAACAGCGCAACACAAGAACGACGCAAAAACATGCCACACCACGAAGCGCTGGTGTGGTTGATGCTTTTTTTCGTCCTTGTGTTTGCGCTGTTTCTTCTTCCACGATACACGCACACCACAGGTACGCGAAAGTTTAGGAGCATAAGTGGTTAACTCTGTTTTCCCCGTTTTCTCTCGGTGTCAATGCCACAGTGCGTTGCCCGGAATTGTGCACGCTTACCCCCCTATGCAGAAATGCATCATAACTTGAAGCCCATGCTTGACTTGATCTAAACGACGCAAGTCGTGAACGCACCAAAAGAAAGGCAGTGAGCGTCTTGGGGGACGTTCGCACCAGGTGTCGTTTATATCAAGTCAAGCATGAGCTTTGTATTAAGATACATTTCTGAATACGGGGGCTAGACATCTGCTTCTTCCAGAAAATGTCGAAGAAACGCCCGCAAAAACCAGGCACATTCGTAAACTTAACTAGGCATTACGAAGCTCCATAGAAAAAAAGAAGAGTGCTATTAAAAGCTTTCAGTATTTTTCTTTACTCCAAAATAGTTGCGCTCTCGTGGCTTCACTGTACAGAGATAGTGCAGCGTGAGCTAGAAAGCATGAATTTCCTAACTCCATGCCAAAATAAGCTTGAAAAATTATTTAGGTGCTAGAATCCAGGGTTTGTAGCGATCCTTGAAAATCCTTTATTTCGAAAATGCCATTTTTCAAGGCATTGAAAACCCTTGAATTTTTAGAAGTATTGGAAAGTCCTTAAACTTGTACACTTGGCTAGACTTAGCAGACATTGCCAAGCGCTTTTTTTCCCTTCTGTGACACTCTTTCGCATGTCACAGAAAATTGTCTCTGGAGGTAATAGAAGGAAAGCGACATCGTTAAAGTTGAAATTACAAAGGAGCTGCAGATACCAGTTTTAAGCACATGGAACCGGCGACAAATGTGCTTGGAGGAGCAGAAGCAGGAAGCTCAACAGTTGAGGCATTCGAAGAGAAGCCGAGAAGAGTAAATTGAGAGCGACAGACACAATAAAAAGAAATTAGAAATGACTATTGCTTATTTGATGGTGAAAAAAGCTGAGGCAACAGATGACATCACATACACTGTCAAACCAAACAGTATTCAAAAACTGCAAATGTTGCAGGTCCAAGTAGTTAATTGTGCTATTGCAGAAAAACTTTGAGCGCTTTCTTGAAATGCTTCCTTGTGTGCGTTTAGTGGTGGGTGGTGAAAGGCAAATTAGCAGTCTTTCAAATGTTTGAAATCACTGAAATGCGATTTGTTTTGTTTTCTTTTGTTTGCATTAAAGTTAACGGTGTTCTTGAACAAGTTATTGCCTGTCCAAACTACTACACACATTGCACGAGGTCCTTGAAGTTACTGTGTCGGGGCCTCGAAAGTCCTTGAAAACCATTGAATTTTTTTCTTCAATATTGCTACGAACCCAGTAGAACAACTGTCATGGAGTAAAAACTTTGGCTGAACAGGGCCTTATACGCAGAGCACAGGAAGACTAGAAATGCAGTAGTAGGCATGGAGGGCCCTGAAAAAAATGTGCCACATCCGCTCGTCTGCCTTATGTTTCTGCACGGACTGTCGCATTTTTAATAGAAGTGCACTTTCTGTTCTACTCCAATAAACGCAACATTACGAACTCCAGTGTGGGGCAGTCCTTCAGCCAGTGCAGAACTTTTTCTGTACATCCGAGTCAGCTCTGTCATTTTTCCAGCATTGTAGTACAAGATTTGTTAAACTGGTTTAGCAGAATATGAGCAGTATACTCTTAAATTAGCTGTTTATTTGTATGCACAAGTTCAGGTCCTCAGTTTGGTTGCATGACAAATTGCCATACCTCAATAGATACAAGAAACAATTTTATTACAGTTTAATAAAATCCAAACAGTAATAATCACAACAATATAATGACATACATTTCTTTTGGTACGTATACAGCCCATGTCTTGGCTGTGTATAAATTCAACTATACACCGCAAGTACTGTGTCCTGACCACTATTATTCACATGTGTAAAACCATCACAGCAATTCAACAAATATCACAGTAATTAGTGACATACACTTTGTAACTACTTTACATGAGCATAATGTATACAAATGGTCCCTGTGTACCTACACATGACTAGTGCCACCCGAGTACTATTACTCACAGGTGTAAAACCAACAAAGCAGTTCTTTAAAAAATATCACAGCGCTTAGTGACGTACATGCTGTAACTCCCTTGTAGAAACTTAATACAAACACGTGAGGACACAGAAAGCTAGCAGTGGGCATACATGGGAATACCACCGCCTCAATACTAATTCACAAGTGTAAAACCAACCAAGCAGTTCTTTAAAGAATATCACAATGCTTAGTGACATACATTTTCTAACTAGCTTATATAAGCTTTTTACAAACATGAGAACATACACAAAGTTAGCGGTGCACCCGCATAGAAGTGCGGCCATCTGAACACGATTATTTGCAAGTGTAAGCTCAACAGAACAGTTCGTTATAGTGACGCACATTTTGTAACTGCCTTATACAAGCTTAGTGCAAGCACAAGAATTCAGAAAAATATAAATTAAAAACTTGCTCTATGCATACACAAACAGATCAACACAAATGGTAAAAACCGCTTTGAAGACAAATGTGACTGTGGCAAAGCGCAGTGCTGTGCCGGTTGAAATTGCCACCCACAAAACTATTGTGCAATGCTTAAACCACAGGCAATAAAGTGCTGAAAGACTGCGTCTCTAACGTAACTGTTTTAATTCAAATTTCTTGAATATAGGGCTCGCTTGCAGATAAGGCATCTGATCCAACTGACCTAATTTTACACCTGCTACATGCATACAATGCACTCAGATATAACTGGTAATAATAATTATAAAAGGCATTTAAAAACTTGATAGTATGATGAAGATGCATGACTAGAAAAGTTCTGTCCCCCTCGTACTTGTTAAAAAGGTGTAAGTACGACATGTTCTTTTTTTCCTCAATTTCTGCATTAATGGACAGCCGGGAACCTCGAACCGATACAAAAAAAAAGGATACTGCTATGTTAATAGTGTTATGAATAATTTTTTTGAAAGCTTTTTTACAGACAAGTTGCAGTCTCGTTTCTGGAGGTTGAGCTGTATCTTTCAAAATAACTTGAAAAGTGGTCACATGGGATCATGACACTATATCATAATGTTAGTTTCAGTTGACTCTCTTGCCCTACAAGTCGCTGGTCACTGTGGCCAGTGATGCAACAGCAGTGTCTGTGTGATTTTCATCACACTTCTGTCCTATGCGATTCTTACCAGAGTTGGCGGCACATAGATACCCAAATTTCGATAGTGTTGCTTTCTCAGGTGGTTGCTTTTGATTTGCTCAATATCAGTTGGCACTTCAGCTCCCATCAAACTTCTTTTTTACCTCTTCAACAACATCAACAACAATCTTATGACACCTGTGTTGTCCTTCTAGTTGCCTACAAAGACCAGTCAATCTAGCAACAACACTGACAGTCTCTACTATCTTGTAATGGGGGAGAGGTGTGTCCCACCATGTGTTCCACATTGTTGTCACTATGTGGGCTGGCTGGGGAGGCAACAACTGTAATATGTTTGCATTTGCATATATTAAAGTGATGCTTGTACTGTGTTATAACACCTAACTTAGTCTTGTACTTACTCCACAATAACACTGGCTCACAGTCGTGGTGAAAAGCTTTTGTATGTTGAGCAAATGAGTTGTATCCACTACAAAAAAAGTCAGTGATAGCACACATGTTGCTCTAACAGGCCTGGTGTGGTTCCTTCTGACACTGCTGCTGATTCTGACGCGCTGCTGCTTGCCTCGTACACTGTTGCAGCTGCAGTAGACATGGCAGTCTCTGTATCTATTGCTGCCGTGTCATCTGTCATGGTAACTTCCAAGTGGTATCAGGCTCACTTCTGCAACAGAGATGTTGTTTGCCCCTTGAGGGCTCTCATGATCAGGGCCAATAATTTCGTAGGCATTGTCTCCTGCATCGAAGAACCAATAAGAACAGCATGAATTAATAAACATAGCTCTAAAAAGTACGGACATCAAGACTTAACCACAAGCTTTGCACATAAGTGACCGGGCTTAATGAATAATACTTGCAGGAGGAGTTACACAATTGTTTGTGTATATTACAGTAAAGCCTCATCAGAAGATATTCAAGAGGCACGGGAAACATGTCTCTCAAAACCAAAAATTTTGAGACACTGAGGAGCCAGACTAGATCACTTTATTATGCATCATCACTAAAGTATGTTTTGATATATCTGAAGGAATAAATGCTCAGGGTGGCTTAAAGGGCCCCTAAACCACTTCTCGACATTTTTTGAACATTTCAAGTAAACACGCGTATCGAAATCAGAATGCCGTCACGATCGACGAAGCCAAATGCCAGAGTGCGTAGCACTGCCGGAGCACCACAATATGAAGAAAATGACCCCGTGCGCCTCTCTGGACCTATCCTGCACCCCCCAGTTTGTCCTGATGTCACCAGGCTGTCTCTAATGATGTCACCAGTTTCCGGTGCTGTCGATTGGTCGAACGAAAGTGTACGACTGCCGGCAAGGCCTGCAAGCAAATACACACACTCCTTCTTCCTCGTCGCGTTGGGCGCGATGCTATTGTGGGCAGCCAATGGGGGCAAAGAACAGAAACGCCAACAGAAGGGTCTCCCTATGAGGCTCTTCAACACGAGTCACCATACAGTTCCGTTGTATTAGCGCCACCCCTCGCAGGACGATGGGCCAGCGCGGCAGCAACAGAGCTCGTTGGTGTTGGCCTGTCCCGTAACGTTTGGAGGTGTACTAGGCAAGGAAAAGACGATACTGTCCATATGGCGTGTACCAGATGAAAGAGTAAAATGAGTGGGGACTACTTTTCGATAATAAAACACACGTAGCTCCACTATTACTACACCGTTTCGAAAAATTCTCGTGGCTACCTGTTCATTGCCTTATTGTGTAGAACTGCAACACCGCAACTAAATTTCAACCTCGGTGGTTTAGGGGCCCTTTAAAGAAAACATTCACAGCTTTTTAGTGACTGTAGATTGTGTTAGCTTCCTTCCCAACTTCTGGAATTTAAACCCTTCACTTTGCAAGCCTTGTTGCTCGCAGTACCTTTGAGGTGCTCTTAGACGCTCGTCAGCTTCAACTGCCGACACTTTCTGTCCTGCACTGTCCTCGTTGCCCTCCTTTTCTGGTTCATGCTAAAAGAGACATGCGCGATTGACTTGTGTAAGGATTGCGTGATCTTTACGCCCTTCGGAGCATACAAGGTGCACAAAGTGAATGTGTCTGGGTTGTGTCCCTTCGAAGTAGTGAATACTTAAAAAGTCATCCTTAGTAACAAAGGTGTCTCTTGTATACAGTATTGTTAACGTGGCAAACATCGGAAAACCAACCAAACCATTTTCAGATGTCTCTTACAACCAAGTGCATCTTGTAATGAGATTCTTCTGCACTGAATATTTTTCAACTATGGATCATCTGCATGTACATATAGTCACAAAGACATGTTGTGTGGAATGGCGAATCGGGAAACAGTTCGTACTCTTACTTTTTGTCCCTAACATAAGCAGCTGATAACAATATGATAAAAAAGCAGGCAATGAGGCTAGAATGGAACATAATCCTTCAGCTCTAAACAGTTTTTTGGGCCCACATCATTCCCCCATATGACATAAGGAAACAACATGATTGCAGTAATGGCTGCATGTGATCTGAGTTGATTGAAACAAACTATACGTAAGGTTGTCGTGTATGTAATTTTATCAGAGTGCTTTTTAGATGTCCTGCTGGTGATCCTGGCTGCGCGATGCTTCTCATGCTTTTTGGCATGATTCCTTTTTTTCCACTCCACTTTTTTTTTCAATTATCTCCCCTTTCCCTTCCCCCTTGTGTAAAATAGCACACTTGAAGTATCCAATCTGTTGAACTAACGTGTGTATCAAACCTGTTAACATGTGTGCTTCTCTGTGGTCTGTGTTGTATTTTTGCGCTGCACAATTCAATTCAAGATGAAAGATGGAACGTCCCTGCCTTTAGTTTAATTGTGTGTGTGTGTGTGTATATGTCTCTCTCATGTTTTGAAATATATGTACATTCAGGAGTGCCTGCATGCCCTTCTCTCCTGCTCCAGTGACGAAAAGGAGAGCCTGTTTATGTACCATAGTAAAAAATCCAAAGGCTTTCGCTGTGCCCATTACATCCCTTATCATATGGATCTGTCACAATACAGAGTAGCAGTGGTCCATAATACTAGCCCATCCCAACATAATTATAAATTAACACATACCGACATGCTGCGAAACAGCTGTTGCAAAGCCGCTGGTGAAGGCAATTTCCGCAGCATTGCAGTGGTACAGCCGAGTTCTACCTGTATAGTGACAAATCCATATGCGTGTTAGCAACTCAGTAGTTGCTGATGGTTTCATAAGCTTTACACTACACAATAAAGTAATCTAGACAACTTTGTTGGAACAAATGCACATAATTAGGACACCACTTAAACACTAACACGATTAATTGCCCCCAATCTCTCACTCACTAAGGGATAATACTACTGAAACTTCGGTGGAGAGCTCAGATTAACACAGCCCATAAAGGACAAGCGTTCTTTGAGGAAAACAGCTATAACAGCGGTTAGTTTTCTTGATCATTTTATGTGGTAGCTTTGATTTAAATGTCATGCAGTACTATAAAATACGAAGTGCCGCATTTCTACCAGCAGAAGGCGTCGTCAGGCTCATGGTACAACAGATTTTTGCACCGTTTGCCAGTGAGCCGACACATACAAAGAAAACCGAATTCACACATACACATACAGTGTCAAGTACACTTCTCCTTCTGAAAACGCAGCCACCAGTTCCAATGTTGCTGAAAGGAAAGGTTATATAAAATGCGAGACTGCATGGAACTGCCACTTATGACTGTAAATGTATGGTCTGCTGATTGCAGAGGTAGTCACATGCTATTTCTAGTCTCTTTTAGAAGCATTACTAAAGAATAAATTAAAATCTATTCATAAGGCACGAATTTCATGCATCCACAGTTTGGCTAAATAACCTGTGAGAAAAAGACATGTTTACCTGGAATAGCAACCTTTTTTCCTGCTGCAAAACTTTCCTTCGAATTAATGAAATAACTTTACAGCGTCATAATGCGTTTCTCGCAACTACTTGCCGGCAGTGGCGAGTTAGTGTTTATATCCGACTCATTGGGCGACAATACTGCCAAACACAAATGCTTCACAAACACGAGAACACGTCCCTCGCAGAGAATAGCAACCATATATGCCTCTGTGAGACATGATCGCACCTTTGTGGTCAAAATGCACATTAGAACGACATCACCATCTCATTAAAAAAAAAGCCTCTGTACAAGGCAGCCGCCAACTGCATAATGTGAAATTGCAACTGATGTCCACTTACTGGTGGCCTGTGTTTGAGTCACTTTTGGCAGTTGACTGGGTGCTGAGAAATGCACATCCTGGGTTGTCCCTGCAAAACATACAGGGTTATGTCAAATGTTGAAAATATATATATGCCGGCATTTCATCAGTCGCAAAACAAACGAGTAAACTAATAAAGAACTGTAATGTAAACAGAGTACACATCATAAGATAGGCTGTCAAGTGTTAATGCATTACGCAAAAAAGCTAATGTATAGGAAAGACTATATGTATACACACGAAGCTGACACAATTTAATTCGCTCTAGGTTTTTCCGTGCAGTATATTCAAATTATTATGTCTCGTGGTTAGAGCAAAATTAGTGTAAATTACGAACTAAATTATCTACCCTGGAAACTTTTCTTCAATATGCACCTGTGCGCGCTTCGAACGAGTAGCGTTGTAAAATTTACGTACATGGCATTTAACATAGTTGCTGAACACGGATTTCCTTTGCCCTGTGTCGTGTACAGTGAGCTACATATATCTGCCCCCGCCCCTTTTTGTACTAGCCATACTGCGTGCCACTGCACCTACACGCACGTCAATAAACCTCACGACACAGAAATAAAAAAAGCACCAATCACCCATGCCTGCATGTTGTAGTGGGCCTAACCTAACCAAGCATGGGCTGTTGCTTTTTATAGTAAACACAGGCATCGTGCTCATTGCAAGTATGTAATACGTCGCTAAGCAAATATGCAATTTCATTGTATCACTATTTTTTTATCACATGGATATATTTGTTGAGAGGCAAGACAAAAAGCAGTCACTTCTCAGAACTAATCAGCTTTCTTAAAACACATTTTTAACTTTTCAATGACACTTGCTGCTATGTGTTTGTCTCCAGAGAGCATACTTGATTTGACTTTCCAATCAGAGACATTACATAAATATACCATGTTAAGATGACTGCCTGGAGCACGTGAGAATTTTCATCTTCGTGTAACATACTGTATCTTGATTTTGTTGACATTTGGTCAAATGGTACACCCAATATACCCACATACTAGTTTTCTTGTCCAAATAACATGCCAATGTATTTTGATTTTTTGGCATTGGCTCCTCTGCACTACGTGAAGTCGCGCTGCACTGGCTCTTTCACATCCTCGTGTCCTTGCAGCTGCTTCTTGCGTTATATAAAGCGGGTGCCTGAAAAATATCGTATGCAAAAGTCAACACAAGGGCATGGTGCAAAACAACATCAAGACAGTCAAGACAGTCAAGACCATGGCAATAAAAAGTCTTAGCTCTTAGTCTTCCTAGTGAAATGCATGCAAAACATCCAAATGACTGCAACAGTCAACTGCTAAACTAACTTCAATTTTTAGATTTAAGCAAAAAAACAAATAAACCACAGTTCATCCTTGTTTTTCATGAATGTTAGAATACTCCTGCTAATGAATAGAATATTGGTCATTTTCAGACGTCATAGGTCTGTCATGAGTCTGGTGTATCGCAAACACCACTTGTGACACATCCTAAGCAAGTGCCCAGTGTGCCCCCCCTCCCCCGCACCATCCCTGGTTGTGCCACTGCTGAAGCCATAATTTGAGGATTATAGCTGCAAACATGATGCTCAGTAGGGATGAAAATATTGTCCTTCAGCTCAATGGATATATGGATGTGCCTATAAAAAAGGGCAACAAGGCTTGTTATGGCAAGCTTACCCACATTTCAATACTAACAAGTTCACTGCGGCCTGCATCTAAGCTTACTAAAAGGCATGAACTTATTTTCATGCATGAGGTGCGCAGTGGAGTTCATTTTTGACAGACCCGACTACTGCTGCAGTTTGAAATCTAGCATTTTAGATTCTTGTAGGCATGTAAAAGTTGCAGTTAAACCGCAGTTATTAGTTTATTACACCAACCTATTGTTCTGTGTACGACAGACTGGTAACACGGAATTAAAGCAACATTTTATTTTGATATTTTATTTCTCTACTAAAAATATTCAAGCGATAAACACATCTTGATCTGCCATGCTATAGCAAAATGCACACATTACGCTTGTAACCCCCAGAGGAAGGCTGATTTAGCTGTTCATATGACATAACTCTGACACGCCAACTCATATTAGCAAATGCACAGGCCTGTCCAAAACAATGAGCGTATGCAAAGCGCCCCTGCAATTGTAATTCCACACAGCAGCCGTTATATTCGATGCCGATGCGTAACTAGCTGCTTGACAATTCACCGAGTTCGTAGACATAAGCATCCTTTCAGTTTCGCACCGTGCACGAAAACCGCAACAGGAGACAAAACCAGACCTATAATCACACCATTTCAACATGAGCAAAAACAGTTCAGTCTTAGGGATAAACACTGTGCGAGCGATTTAGTGCGCGACGGCGACGAGCGACGGCTTCGAGCGACAAAACGGGCCGTCGCTTGAACAGATGGCTCGGTTCAGGAAATCTAGAAATCGTCGCTCGTCGCCCAGAAGTGCTATGAGCGACTAGCCAATAGCGCGAAGCCGGAACTGGATGTGCATACATCGCTCAAATACTACCGATTGTCGCGCGGAACGAGCAAATGATTCAATTTTTATACGTGCAAGGATAAGAACGTACTGCAAGACCTCCGGAAATATTTTATGCTACTTTTTATAGTAAAATACATCAACGTAAATTACTAAAGCACGCGTCACGCGTGACTGCAGCCCTCATGCCGGCAACAGCGGGGAGGCGTCGCTCAAAATCGTCGCTCGCACGGAGTACGACTTGTAGGCGACGAGCGAACGCGACAGCCATCTCCGTCGCGTCGCTTGTAGCTGCCGCGCGCAAGATCGCTTATATGGGGTTTATACTTTTTTCAGCATAAAACATGGATTCCTCATGCGTTTTCAGTAAGTTCAAGATAACGCGCCCAACTGACCTCTTGCAGCATGCAGCTGAATGCCTGCGGCAAAGTTTCTAACTAGCACTGGTGCTGCACGTAACTTCAGTGGTCGCAGATTCCCCCTGCGCGAGACACCGTCAAGCGCGCGGTTTATTTATAAAAAAAAAAAAGCATGCTGCCAGCAAAATGACGCCTTCTGTTATGTGATTCCTTGGTTCAACAGCGTTCCGTACACAGTAGACTGCCAAACTGAATAAATTCAAACACACACAACGCACGCTAATCACGCTCCGCATAGGCTCGGAATCACGGGCTGGTGAACCAACCATTTTAAGCGTCCTCTCGCCTGGCGTCTTATTGAACATACCATAGTTCTGGCAGCGTTTGCGGTTTTTAAAGCTCTTACGGACAACGGCAAAGTGATAAAATCACATGCAGTTATCGCGACGACTGGCTTTTTAGATTGACATCGAGAGACAGCGCGTACGCCTAGTCCTTTGTCAATCGCGTCGGCTAAGCGCAGCGACGACTTCCTGGCGATAGCATGACATATACGGAGAATGTGCACCTAAGTTAGAATTCACTTACCGTGGAGGATTTGTTGTTATATCCAAGGCATGACGAACGACTGTCGTGTTTTCGTGGCAACGCGAGATGGCTAACACACGATCTCCCTCGGCTGGCCTTTGCTCGCTGGACGGGTCACCTTTCTCCGGTGCTGTGTTGTTCCGCGATCTTGAGCGCGCGCGCGCGCGGTGGAGCCACTCCGAGTGAAAAAGTAGAGCGCTCGCTACGCGTTCCTTTGAACTGCGGCGGCCTGTTCTCTTAGAAGCAAAACGATGTGTTCTTTGCTCAGCGTGCATGAATGATACATTGCCATGTTCGGGGCCAGCCACCTACAGTTGAAGCAGAAGATTACGCTAGGTTTTGTTTTCTATTGCCGCAAGAGTCTCTCTTTTCTATTGTCGCAAGAGTCTTTTCACTCTCTAGCTCTGAAGGGGAGAGTGAAAAGCACATTTCACTCTCTCCTTGGTGACAGAGTGAACAATGCATTTCACTCTCTTCGACATTTTGAGAGAGTAAAACGACGCTTTGAAGAGTGAACCGGCAGCTTCACTCCTGCGATACCCTTCCTAGTTTTTAGAGTGTGCCACCTGACCATGCAAAACACCCGCCAATGGTTCGTTAAGTAGAGTATGAACTAGATAACTAGACGATGAACTAGCTATAGTTACGGCCCGCTCCGCTCACGTTTCACGCGCTCAGGCACTGCAAATAACTGCGCTCACTTCGCATGCTTCATAAGCGCGTCTTTCAGAGACGCAGGCGACGTACAGTCGGCTGCAAAAGGAGCCAGGCGTCACGCGCTGTCACGCTCCGCTCAATCGGCCCGGGAGCGAAGCGAGGGCGTCCGTCCTGCCTTCCGGCATGAGTGTCGCGCGCACTAGCGGTGACTGCACCGGTCTGAGTTGAGCGGACGGTAAACGCTTAGCGAAAGCGCTCGTATTTTGTGCGAGGTGTTCAGGCGATGTAAGGGCGTCGCGTACATCAGCTGCATATATTAGTTTTGCCGTGCTTTCGTTCAATTTAGAAAAGGGCATAATCACCACTCCAGCTCTGAAAAACGCTTAACGCAAAGTTTTTCTTTTTCATTACGTTACTTAAACTAGCTACAAGCATCTCAAAACCAGGAGCTGATGTTTCAGATGTAGTTTAAGAACTAACTTGCCGGAAAGTGTAGCGCGCAAGCTTTAGCTATAGCTAACGAACGAAAAACATCGCGCGTGCTTTGAAGTGTAACCAATTAAACTGTAGAACGCACTTTGCGGAAAGGTTGCCGGCACTGCACATTTCTGGATTTCTGTATGCTTATATTGCATAAAACCAATCAGAAAAGTTATTGGGCAAGTGACCACTGTGCCGCGAATACTGCGCCGTCTATTTTTCAGACCGCTGGGCGCACTGAAGTGTTACCATTTCGTTTCTTCTTTCTCGCTAGATGAAAATGGCAGAGGCCCACCTTTACGCGTAGCCACCCTCTAGGTCAGGTAAAAAATATGACACGCAAAAAAAATTAAGTGAAAGAAACGATGGAAACGCCTAAGGGTTATACCTTGGGGAATAATTTTTTCGTCTCCTGTTTTATTTTTCTGATACAGATTACAAATCCCACGCCACTCTGAGATTTTCTTTCTTTATTAAATACCTAGCGGCGAATACTCTATTTAGGAGAAATATTGAAAGCCGTAAAAGAAGGGCATCGCACGTTTTCTGTTGCTTCATCGCTTTCTCTCTCTCTCTCTCACTCTCTCAAGTCCTACTTCTTTTAGTAGTCGAGATAGGGCGGATGAAAATTGAAGCTCATATAAAAGAATGCAGAAAAGAGGTGAAAATATAACGATGTTTCCCATTTACGCTCAAATGTTTCAGCGCTCTCTTCGGCAGCGGCTCTTGTGCTCATCTGCCCTCCGCCACCTCCGATCGTTTTGTTTAATTTCTAGCGTGGCGGCCATTTTTAGGGCTTCCCTCGCGCTCACGTCCCTTTCCCCTCTCTTTAGGCCCTTTCGATAATTTGCAGGGAGAGCCCAGAGTTGAAAGTCCTTCACTTCCCCTCGGGACACCTGGGTCCTTATTTAATACAGACCTAGCACAAAAAAGGGGGCTTCCCGCAAAAAAGAGAGAAAAGAAAAAGAACGAGAGAAAGCACAAGTAAAGGAAAAACAGAGGTTTAAATACACGCGCAACATCGCCGTTCGCGCTTGCGGAGAAAATGAAAAAATAAACAAAAGAGAAACGCCAGGCGATTTCAGGGAAACGAGAGTGGGGTAGTCCTCATTAACATGCGACACTCTCTGATGACGTCACGTCTGTGGCAAAAAAAAAAGAAAAAAGAAATGAGGATGCGGACGAATTAAACACGCACGCGCACACACACACAGACGAGAGAAAAAAGAGGAGTCAGCTCTACATTGTGGGCGCTAGACGAGGAAGAAATAAAAAAATAAAAAGAAAGAAGCTGACTAGAAACGGGAGGCGGCGAGTGAGGGGAGGGGGACAGAAATTACTTTTTTGGCCCTAAATTAAGAAGCCCTTCAGTATGAGTTCGATTTTTTCCCTGTGTGTGCGTGCGTTATGGCGAGGGAGCGTTCGGGGAAAAAAGGCGGCGTGTGTACTTTGTGGGCCTTTCTATCTTTTCCTCTCTTTGTTTCTGCGACGCAGTGCCCGTGGCGGAGTGCTAACTACGGGAGCGCGTCTGTGGGAAGGGCGGGCTCGCCGTAGCAAAGCACAAAATCGTAAAACGCGGACGGGCGGCAGGCACGGAGAAGCTCGCAGGGTGGATAGAAGCAAAGAAAGAAAAGAAGGAAAAAAAAAAACACGTACGTATATCAAGGGCACGTGAAACCGCCCACGACGAAGCTCGCGTGAAAACACAAACGAGGTAGCGCACGAGATGTGGGAGGTGAGTAGTTTGCCAGAAAGCGGGGGAAAAGGGAAAAGGCACGGGTAGGAACGAAAGAGGAGGAAGAAAATAGTGACGCTGCAGAACGCGGATGCTAAAGAAAGGAAGAGGAACATGGCCGCCCGGCAGAAGGGAAAACAGCGTGATGTACACTGCTACTCACATGACAAAGAACTGGACTACACAGTGGACGAACGCCTTGCCGGAGACGAAAACGGAAATTATTAATGCTGTCAACGTCCACAATTAGACATCATGAACTCAGCGGGAGTGTGCAAGCACCACGACCTCACCGAGCTTACCGAGTAGAAATAGGCGCGCTATTTAGCTTGTATCGTCCTCTGAATGGCGTCTGCGAACTCTCTCACTTAATATTAAAATAATTACACCCAACTAAAATATCAGTCATCGCCGCTAGCAAGCCATCGAGAAGAGAATTCAGGAGAGGTGCGTTCTTGTCATCTAGCAGCGCACTTTTGATGCTCAACCAAGGAACCTTAAAGGCGGTGCTCCATATAGCATACACATCGGTCCTTCTTTACGCTGCATGGTGTCAGATGCGTCGCCGCTAAATTTCCAACACTGACGGCGTCACCGCAATCGTGTAGGTATGAGCGGCTGCTAGGTGCGTTCTTCCCGAATGAATACCAAACTGCGCTGACGTAGGTACGAGCACGGCTGCCGAGGCCCGCGGTCAGAAGCACGCGCTCAACGCCGAGCCTGGGCTCCCGGCGCACCTGAGTAGGGCGCCGCCCAACCGGCGCCTCCCCGCGCCCTCTTTTAGCTCCACTGCACGGAGTGCTGCGACCTCTAGCTCGGCGTAGATCACCCCGTCAGCGAGAGACGAATGACGGCGCGCAGAAACTGGCCGACTCGTGCGAGCTCTTCGCAGAAGGCGGCTGCACGAGATCCGGACGGAGCGCGCTCTCTCGCGCCCCCGCCGCTGCAATTAGTTTGATGGAAGCGCTCTCGCAATCTGTCCTCTTCACCGAGTGGTTCCACTTTGGGATCTCCTTCTTTACTTTTCCCCATTAATTGCTCCAGATGATTTCTGCCTCGCGAGGACCTCGTTTTTTTTTCTTTTTTTACCGTTTTGAATGGCGCTCTTCCCTCCCGCGCTTTCCTTTCTTTGCGATCTTCCCCACGCGACGCGCCTGTCCTGTTTAAACAGCGATCTGATATCTGCCGTTCTAAAGTGAGGCTGTGCGCGACCGTTATTCTCTGTGACATGCCTACACAGTTTGCGGCGCCCAGAAGGATACGCTTCTTTCTAATCGCTCATATTTTCCTTTCTTCTTTTTACCTATTCCTTTTTTTTTCTTTTTCGTGCTTCGAGTTGTTTAATCAGCCGTGAAAGAAGCAGCTCTGATTGGACACACTTTTCGTCGGCTTCTATTCTGGGATAGAGTGCGCACAGCATATGAATTCGGAGCTGCCGGGTGCGAGAACTTCGTTATGTGTTTACCTTTCTCTTCACGCTAGTGTCATTAGATCATGTTAAAGGAGTTGTTAGTGTTAATAATTATTCAACCGTTCGTACACAACATACGAGGATACGAATTCCGGTTAAGAGCGGAGACACGCTAGCGAGGCGAGTTAATGGAAGCTTTATATATCAGGCAGAACAAGAAGGCGTCTATCAGTGACTCTTCTCAAACGAATAAATTCTGGGGTTTCACGTGCAAGAACCACGATCTGGCTATGGGGCACGCCGTAGTAAGGGACTCCGAATTAATTTTCACCACCCAGGGTTCCTTAACACGTGCGTAAATACGAGCGTCTTTGCGTTTCACCCCCATCGAAATGCAGCTGCTGCGGCCGGGATCGCACCCGCGACCTCGAACTCAGCAGTATAGCATAGAGAGAGAGAGAGAGAGAGAGAGAGAGAGAGAGAGAAAGAGAGAGAGAGAGAGAGGATGCTTAGAAAGGCAAGGAGGTCAACCAGAGGTAGTTCCGGTTGGCTACCTGTACGGGGGGAAGGAGTAGGGGGATAAAAAGAGAAATAGAGTGGAATGGGGAGAAAGCGATAGAGAGAGAAAGATGAGTACAAACAAACCGCGTACACTATAGAGCGCTTAGGGGCGGCTTTCTTAGAGTCTATCGTGAAGGCCCGTAGGCAGCAGGAACCTCAGTAACGCGAGTAGGGCCTTCAGCGCGGATGTTCTCTGGGAGCGCTGACCTAAAGCTTTTAGTTCTGATAGTGGACGACTGTCCAATAAGTCCAGCGCACTGCACATTACTTTTCTCTGGGCGCTATATCGCGGGTAGACACCGATAGTACGTGCGAGCGTCTCATCGCTCTTGCATGTGTCGCACATGGGGCGGTTGTCCATTCCAATAAGGAAGGCATATATGAGTTCGTAAATGCAACGTTTACGTACTGACGGTACATCATGGTCTGTTCACGTCTTGGTAACCCAGGCGGTAGATGCATCCGTATATCCGGAGAAAACGACCGCAAACGACACATGGTAAAAAACGTTCGAGTCCCACAGGGGCAAAGTACATTCACGGGACATCAATCGCAGCCCGGCCGCAGCGTCTGTTCGCAAAAGTGGAATCAAGACACGTTGACCACTTTCATGTGCAGATTGGGCGGCTCCGTCAACGTTGTCATCCCCGCTAATGTTGCAATTTCCTGGAAGTCATGGAAATATTCTGTTGTGTCCCTTGTCGTGGCTATGACGATATATCTGTCAAATTTCTGGGGCCATTTGTTGATTGGCTCCGTGGCGCATTGGGATTGGATTTGTATGCACTGAAGGGCTGCCTTGGAATCACTAATGACTGTCCACTGTTGCAGTGGTTCCTGTTTAATGAAAGCAAGTGCAGCACAGAGTGCCGCATGTTCCGCACCCGTTGAGGTGGTAACACATGAAGTTTCTAACTTGATTTCTTCGGATTTTGCCGGGATGATGACTGCAGCAGCAGATCTGTTGAGTTTTACCGAACCATCTGTGCAGACATGATGCCGAAATCTGTGCACGTTGTGAATGTGTTCCAAAGTTTCTTGCTTCAAAGCTTGCAATGGCGCTCCAGCTTTCTTTTTGATGCCCGGAATTGTCACTTGCACTTGCGGCCAGTGCAAACACCACAATGGGTCTGATATTCATGTAGCAGGCCTCTTTGCTGGCAAGCAAGCAAGATGGTGTGATGGAATCCGAGTCAGGTGTCGGATGTGTGCTCTCAGGATATCTGTAGCAATGTAGACTGTCAAAGGAGCGTTTCTGGCAACGGCCACTGTCGCAATCGATGACGTAGTTTTTGGGGGCACACGATCAGCTAGATGCGCAGCGTGTTCAGAGAGTGCTTCAATAACACTTTGGTGGGGGCTACTTGGTACACAGTATCTCGAGGGTGAAAACTTCAGTTCAATCAGCGCCAGTGTTTGTCTTGTCTCTTCTTTGTGGGTAGACCTGGATGTTTGCGCTGAATTTTTCACCTTCAAAAAGTTCAAAGGGAAGGACGAGAGAGGAGCGCGGGGGCATCACAGGACTTATACATGACATTTTTCGGCATTTTGCCACATACTTGGACAATCATCGTAGATGAGTTCTAGTCGAATTTCTTTAATATGTATGGCTGTATGCTCCGAATAGCATTTATTTACGAGTTAACGGTTGTCTGGTGTCTACTTCCTTCGTCCCCTCTAAGGTGCCCGCTTGTTAGATCCTGCAAGTATGATCCAACTAGCCAAGCAATTCGTTCTATTAGGCACTGCTTCTACTGCTCAGCAGCAGTTGCCTCGCATGACGTAGCACCAACATGCTTCCCCCGCGTACGCTAGGACACCGCCCCAGATGGTGGAGCGCAATGCTAGATCTTGCTATCGCTGTCTGTGCTTCGCCTTTCGGGCAAAGCTGGCAATTCTTGTTAATAAATCCTTTTGATTATACTGTTTACGATTATTTACGATTCAAGTGACGCTTTATAAAAATGATTAATGTTCAGTATATTGGAGCCTTGCTTGATAGTTGATACGCCTACATAACCAGCCTCCCTCCCTTCCTTTCTTTCTATCCATCTCACTGTAAGTAACCTGAGAATAAAAATATAATAACCTGAGAAGTGCTTGCGAGACATACATGTAAATACCCTTAAGAAGGTATACCCCTTGCATCCCACATAATATACCCTGACAGACCAAGAATGGGCAGTCCAAATTTGAAGAAGAAAATCAGTTTTTTTTTTCATTATGGGGTTTTACGTGCCAAAACCACTTTTTGATTATGAGGCACGCCGTAGTGGAGGACTCCGGAAAGTTGGACTACCTGGGGTTCTTCAACGTGCACCTAAATCTTAGTACACGGGTGTTTTCGCATTTCGCCCCCATCGAAACGCGGCCGCCGTGGCCGGGATTCGATCCCGCGACCTCGTGCTTAGCAGCCCAACACCATATATCCGCTAAGCAGCCACGGCGGGTAGAAATAAATCATTCATGAAGCCGCTGACTATCACGCGTTATTCCAGTAAGAGGTATGTGTACTATGAAGATACCTATCAGCCTACATTACATGTACATGTTTTATTCGGGCTTTGTTGTTATATTATGCAGATCATAGCCACCCTAACTGATGGCACTTTGTTGGCCAAAATTCTGAGATATATAAGCAGGAGCATCAGGTGGCACATACCCAGCGGCCCAATAATGTGGTTGACCTAAACAGGAAATTTATGAAAATCAAAGTCCTTGAAATCACGCGTTGTTCCATTAAGATATCTATGTGCTTTAGAGATTCCTATGAGCCGACATTATACGTACAGGACTTATACCAGGATTTAATCTTTTATTACGCAGAAAACATGTTCACTCACTGACACTTTGCCAGTTAGTATTAAGTGCTCTATAAGCCGGCTGAACTCTTTAAGGATGAGACATAAACCCGAGGACAGTGTTTATTTTTCACCTAAGTGTGCAAAATACACCGAGAATAAGCATATTCAACGAAAAACCTAAAGTTCCGCAGATTTTTTCAGCAATAGGAGGGTAATACCAGGTCGTACATTGCAAGCGAGCTTCATCCCAAGCCACGCATGGCTTCGTATGGAACATGCACAGACAGTAGAAGAACTTGAGTTTGACTTAGTTGTTTACTGCATATCATATTGACCGCTAATAAACACGAGGACAGGGGAAGAGAACACAAAACGACAACACGGGCGGTCAGACAGTTCTCGTCGGATGTGGAATGTATGTGTGTACGCCCTGCGTGATACCACTGCATCCAAGGATCTTGCATCGGTCTGTATCCTCTGACCGTGTTTTAGAAATACAGTGAGTCGTCGACCAAACTTTTTCCTCGCGCTGTGTTCCTGATACAACATAACAAATGACGTTTGCTGCTTGTCATTCAGTGCTGGCGGAAGACATTTAGCCAGAAACTTCGTACTCAATACCGACACTCGCCTCGAAAAAAAAAATGTTATGGTTTGTTACCTGTAGGCAACACTCGTTCATAAAGGGTTAATTGACGAGAATGCACGGAAGGATGCGAAACTGGGGATAGTAGGTAAAGAAAACTTCGCTTTAAAAAGCTCACAAATTTACGTAGGTTCGAATCAAGAACCCCACAGCTCTGAAGCAGGTACTCTGCCGCAAGCGCAATGCATTTGCGGTGAAAAGAAAAGTTGCGTTATACGCTTACTCTAACAGTTCACAAAATGGTTTCAACACATCATAATAAAGACAGTATCCGATAACATAGAATCAATTATTTAGTGGTTGAAATTTAGCTTAATATCCAGCCAAGGGCCAATCGAGCAAGCAACACTCGTCGTCATTTCTCTCTCTCTCTCTCTCTCTCTCTCTCTCTCTCTCTCTCTCTCTATATATATATATATATATATATATATATATATATATATATATATATATATATATATATATATATATATATATATAAATATAAATATATAAATATTTCTAAACTCACTGCTCTCTGCAAAGTGCTTTTATCGGGTCAGAATACCATGTGGCATAAAATATGAACTTTATTTCTTTATTTCAGTTATACACTGAAGTTACATGAGGGCAGAGTAAAAATATAAATTTCCTTCTTGATTTATTTAAACTATACCTTAAAGAACGTGAGTTCAGTATAAAAAATAAACAGCACGCCTCATCAGTATCTACTCTCCAGTCCTCCAGGAGCCAATATCGCGTTGCCGCCAGGTCGGCTCGGCAGTTTAAGAAAAGCGGACCACGCTTGAAATTGGATCCTTTTGAACATTTCTCTCTGTGTACGAAATCATTTTATACCTCCGAACTTGCTTTTCTCATATATACAATTTGCTTACGTAGCTGGCATCAGTCTCTTTATAATTAGTATCTTTTGATATTACTTGTACGAGTTTCACTTTTGAGCTTACTTTCCGCTTTAAGCTCTTACTCAGCAAACTTGAGCAGAGCCCTTAAGGGCTTGTGAATTGTGCGACCGTCTTTGAATGTTGTAGCGCGTAGCATTGCGTTATTGTGTGAATTTTCCTTAATTTTTTTCTTCTTTCACCTTTTATTCTCTTTACCTCTGTCCCCAGCACAGGGTAGCCAGCCGGTACTTACACTGGCTAACCTCCCTGTCTTTCCTCCCCTTTTGTCTCAACTTACCCAACTACTTTTAACAGCCAGCTTCTTGGTCAGTTTTCCGTACAATGTCATCACACATCACATGATACTAGGAAGCACCGTGTAAACGACTGAGCTAAAAAGTTCTACTGCTCTATTTCCGTTCACAAGACCTAGTAGCCCCAGCCATGCAACCTAACGAATCTTTACCTACAGGTCATGCTCAGGATTGTTTTCCGGTTCTCACTTCATATTAGCAGGGTTCCGAACAAGTAATTATCCATGCCTGTGATACTCCGGTTCGTTGTAATTTTGCTTTCTTGACAGCAAATTGGTTTTAACAGGTTACATTTAAAGTCGCACCAGTAAACATGACATTAGTTTTGTGGCTGAAAATAAACCGTAAAAGCATCATGGTATGAGCTAATAAGCCATCGTTGAGTTACACCATCAATTGGAGAGTGTAGAAAGGTATTAGCTAACTCCTCCATGGGCTTCCTTGAGTTACGATACCGGGTCTAGGTTGCCTCGATGCTCGCCTCCAAGCTCCCGCATGCCTGAAGCGTACATCGCACGCTTCTATTCAAACCGAAGTCTCGGCACAGAAATCCAAAGCCGTTGCGCTATAGAAGTGTAAATATTTAGAGGAGTTGATCCTGACTCATAAATCTGACGGGCCGGAGAAGTACAGGTTTATTAACCATGTCACGGATAACCCGAACCGTCACTGAGTATTAATTTGTCCACTTGCAGGAGCACAGAGCGACAAGTTCAGGATCAATGCACAGTCGCGTTCAAGGGAAGGTCACTCGCTTATGTAAGACCAATCGCATTGTTTATGTAAATATTCTTTTGATTGCACGACTGGGGTTGCTTGGTCATGTGAACGGGTACACTGAGCTGCCTAGCGCCGTCATTGACTCGGTGCGCAGAGTGTCTTTTACTTTATTCCCTAATCTGAAAACTGCTTTGTGCACCCGTACATGTCAGCTATAACGGCCGCTGTCACCTTCACGCGTCGTTTAAACATCACGTCCTCCAAAAGGACAAGTTCTTTAGTGATAGCAGCTCGCATAGGGATAATACAGCAATTCTATTTCAATGCTACTTCATTTCACGCTTCGTCAGTGGTCCGAGTGGCGCTACGCCTACGTTACCACCCGGATCGGTTGTTCGACAGTTGTCAATAATAAGAATGGCTTAGCATCAAGCGAAAGGAATCGTTACATCATAATCATCTAACTCCTGAAAAGCGTGCTTGCGTTAAAATGGGCTCATTTCTTATTCATGTTTACTTTTCTTTTTTGGAAGCTAGCAGGTGTTTTTTTTTTCAACGTAAATTAAAAAAATAGAAATAACAGTAGGCAAATTAATTGTTTTGCGGTTTGGTACGATGATTTTACTTCTACGGTGCAGCGAACGTGCCTACAACCGTTGGAGATAACTGTCCCGTTATGAGAAGGTTTGCGCACGGCTACAGCTACAAACTAGAGCTACAAAATTTAAATTACAAAGTTGCTATAATGATAGAAAAGAAAGGGAACAGAGGGGCACAGATTTTATTAGTCACAGCCAGATGAAGCCAACAGGCAATGAAGCGAAGGAAAGCGGGTAAACAATAACAAAGAAAATGGAAATGCAAGCGGAGGCAGCTTGCCGCCGGTGGGAGCCGTACCCACAACTTACGCATTACGCGTACGATGCTTTATCGATTGCGTAAGATATGGGGGCTCGGATCCCGCCGGAGACTTTCGTCCACTTTCATTTCCATTTTCCTGATTATTTCTACGCTTTAATCAAATACGACAGTTAATTACCCCCACGCTTTCCCTTGACTTCAAGGTTACCATAAGTACTCTTTACCGAAGGTGGATATTTGGTCTTTTGATAGCACACTGGAATAAAAACTGGTTTGACTGATAAAAAAAAAAACAACACGCTGGTGGACTCCACAGTCGTATCGCAGAATACCACTCCTATATGGCGGTGGTCGCGTTCCTGGCGAGGATGGCGTCACATCGTTTGCTGAGGCTTATTTTTTGAGAATAACCTGCGCTGTTTCTCTAGAAAATAAAATAGCGAAAGTGCCAGATTCCGAGACGCGATGCCAGCGCATATTTTTAGCAGACTAATTTGTCTATGTAGTTCTTCCTGGCAGCGCTGCCAACGCTGCAAGTGTAGACTCCAACACACTAAACTCAAATAATGCACACACTCTAACGGCGTCAAAAGGGACATGGTTTCAGGAAGGAAAGAGGCCGTGGGAGCTACGATTATGTGAGCATGCACTAGACACTGGTAGTTTGATTAAATAACTTTCACTAATGCTTAAATCAGCTCAAAATACGGCAGTAATACGCAACACAGCGTTTGACCCAACGCTGAGCTGCGTATACATATAGTGCAGCATGCTAAGTGCTCCATCCTTTCTGCGTGAACGGCATAGATAGCATATATGTAGAATGTGGAGGCGTTGCGAATACCTCTAGGATGAATTTCCGCCGCTTAGTATAGACGCGTTTTCTGCGTCACTTATAGCACGCGTATTTGCCTTCAAGGTGGCCAGAGCTGAGTTGTGCTGGCTTACACGTCAGCCAGGAAAGCGGCGACTCGTGAAAGCCTCGCCACACAGACTCTTCTTTGAAAGGCGACAAACGAAAGACTAGCCCAACCTTACAGGGCAACAAATGTTCCTGTCACGAAGGCAAAACAAATATATACATGTAAAAAAAGGCGCGCTTCCAGCTGGGCACCCCTGCAACGAAAAGGGAAGCAATAAAGTGTCAGTGATGAGGAGGGGAGTTCGATGTTCCAGCAAAAAAGGAGATATAAATACAGACAAAAATGGAACTAAACGAATTAGCGTGTGAAGAGTGAGGGGCACCAGACGAGAAGAAATTAATCAAATTACTGTCGAATTGAATTAAAACAGCACCTCCGCGTCGCACTGTCCTTAATGGCCCCATGCGCGCGCATCTGTGTATGTCTAGTTTTAGTGAGTGAGTGGTAATTGTGAACCATTCGAGAGTTTGGGGGCAATGGGGCCCTGACAAACTCGCTTCTCTTGCTCCTCTTCCAGTCTCAAGTTGCCGTTCATTTGTTCGCTTACAACGTCAACTTTAAACGAAAGCTATAGAGCGTGTAGAACGTTAAAAAAATAATAAAAAGTAATATGCCTAAACCCTTTTGATATGATCGCTAAGCGTTAGGTATTGGCTGAGGGAGAGGGGGGCGCAGATTGTATAGGTTATAATTTTTACTCCGTTGTTTCCGAATGCCAGGACAGCTGCTGCTTGGCATCAAGTTCAAAAAGAAACAAGTAAAAGGTTTCTAAAAAGTTCACGCCAACGAAAGCGTTTTCGGCTAAAATCGACGAAGTAAACTGTGCCATCGTACACAAGCTGCATAATGTGTTGCACATGTGGCTTCGTATACCCAAACACGGTTGAAAAGCAAAATGCTAGATCATAAAGGCAATAACGCTGGAAGCGTACACTGATAGATCAAACTATCCAACTTTCGCGAGGATCTTGCTTCGTGAATGTCTTGCAGACCGCTAATGAGTGGTTCCACAAACAGATCACGCTTGACGACGCGCATTTTGTTCAGAGGCACCGTACGCTTTCCAACATGTGATAATCTCACATACTTTAGAGCTAAAGCTTGTTCGCACTGCACACGATGGCTGACCCCTCACGTTGCGTCCTTAAAAGGTTGTCCATTGACCTGCCAGTGTGGTAGATACGCAAATCACTTAAAACAGGACGCTGATTTTCTGAAATTGCTACAAAAATGGTATTAATCCGCAGACAATTGAGCTGTATATTTGCCTCCAAGTGAGCGCACGCACGCTGAATGCAGTGTGAAGCTCCTTTCCCATCATCAAGGGTGAGAGCGAGTTTGTTTAGATCTCGATGTACAGATCCAATAAGCCGTCACACGTTACAAGCGCAGTTCCACTCAACGCAGCGTACCGGAATAGACGTTCTGCAATATAATTAGTAGCTAAAATGTTGGCGCTCAACTCGAGAACGAAAGCTTATTGCACTTATTCTACCGCGTGCTATTTCGCTAACGCGGGTGAAGTAGTCTAAAAAAAGGGGGGGGGGGGGGCGGAGCTACGAGATGGGAAAATGAGACCAATGGTGCTTTGTTAGCAGTCGCCTTGTGCACGCTGGCGAAACTCCCTGCTGTCATTGATTAGTTTAATAGTCAAAATGGATTGCTAAATTTATAATTACTCGCGTAAATGTGCAAGCTCGAGTGTCCGAATTGGGCCCATCGTATTCTAAAGATAATTCAACGGTTTCCAGTTCGTTACTTCCTTCCCCAGTTATTTTTTTACCGCGTTTCAATGTTGCGGCTCAAAAGGCGAAAAAAATTGCGAAGGCGGATCCGCGCGTCTCGGCAACAGCAGCGTTCTCAAAAGGTTTCAAAGAATCAACACCACTCAGCGACCGCGAGGAAGTGACAAAGTGACAGCGTAGCTGTTGGGCTGCTGCTATTTTTTTCTCCCCTTAGCTTCAGTCGCATTTCTTATCGCCGCGCTCTAAGCAGGTGCGCACTGTTCTAGAAAACAGTGTGACGCGGCTGCTTGCTGGTAGCATCGGCTCAAAGCTACGCCGTCGGCTTGTCGCTTTTTCGCGGTCACCAAGTCAGCCATTGAGTGCCGCTGATTGAAACCTTTTTTCAGAACGCTGATGTCGCGCGCGAGAGAGGCGCGGGTCCGCCTTCACTTCGCGTACTTTGTTTCGCGTTTTCGGCGCAGCATTGAAACGCGGAAAAAACAAGCGGTGAAGATGTAACGAGCTTTAAACTGTTAAATATGACCTTTGAGAATGCGATGCACAATTTGGACATTCGAGCTTACGCAATTAGGCAAGAAATATTAAATATAGGTAAATAATTTTGATTAATTAGCTAATCAATGATAACAGAAATATGGTAACCAGTGTGCGCAAAACGACTGCTAACAAAACACCGCTTGTCCCATCGTCGTATCTCGCAGCTCTCTCTCTCTCTCTCTCTATTTATCAGCTTCGCCCGCGTTAGCTGGGACGCACGGTATTTATTTTTATCTCGTTACGCACGTCGCTATAAAGCGGCATTACAGTGAGGGAAAAGCAGGATGGATAAACATAAGTGTGAAAAAAAGCGATCGAAGCAGTTGTGACAAACAGCATACCGTCGTAAACTGCAAGAACAACGTCATAGTGATGGCGCAAATAACTCATTCAACATATTAGTTACAACTTCACTGGGCACTCTATTCTACTATTGTGTAGATCTTGTAAAACAAGGAAAAATTCTTGAATGAGCCTGTTCTACAAGGTACTTCCTTTATTTTAAACACATGCTCCCTGTGTGATAATACATAAGTTGGTTGAAACAAGTATGGATCGCGGTTTAGTCAATTAGCCAACCGGACACTTAATCTGGTGAACCTCTATGCCTTTCACCTCTTGTTTTCCTTTCTTCCTTCTGCCCATACATGGACCTGCGTCTCGCGAATAGCTACCAGTGAAGAGCGCACTTAGCAGAAGACACGCTCAGTTGTTCGAGTAAATACTAAAAATACAGCGAACACTTCTAACTTATATATATTTTTTTCTGAACCCAAGGGTCCAATATTGAACAAGCGCATTCAAGAACTGGGTGAAGAGTAGCTTTAAATAATGAATAGTTAGCTTCTCAGGGAACTTTCTTTGTATTTCACCTTAAAAAGGCTAAAACTCGACTTTCTTTTGCCTTAGTTTACGATGTTAAGTCAGGCATCGTCATAAGTACATTCCTAGGTATTTATACTCAGAACGGGGCTCAGTTTCGTTAATACTGCAAGAAAGCTTGTGGAGCGTTTTTCTTTTAGAGGCACACATGTGAACAGGCTTCTTTAAGTTGATGCTCATGCCCTGCTTGAAATACAAAGCCGACCTAATCGATGCGACACAATCATTCAAAATCATTAGCCACTCCATACAGCACACAATCGTCCGCAAACAAATGTATATGTGAAGCGATGTCAGAGAAAATATCATTTGTAAATAGTTAGTACCGACCCGTGCGGGAATCATTGATTTGATCATTTCGCAGCAGTTATTCATTTCGTACTTCGCGCTGCAGTGCTGTTTTAAGTTATGCGGCGGTAAAACCCACTCGTTGCTATAGATTATTCTACCATAGCTACGCTGAATTTGCTCAGTGGTTCACCCTCTGGAATGGTCTGACTGGCATGGTTCGGAAAAGTATGGCTGCCGTCCTGTTTAACAGGTAGGTGGAGATGGTGTACACGTGAAAATGGCACATGCTTTCGCTTTAGAACCTACGCATTAATACTATGCCTCAAAAGTCCTTGAGGCGTTTTCGCAGACCACAAAGTTCGTAAAAAAAAAAGGGGGGGGGGGTAAAAGAAGAAAAGGAAGGAAAGAAAGAAACGTAGAGAGAGAGAGAAAAAAAAGAGAGAAAATATGAATTAGTTAGACGTGGCTTTACCACGATATCAATGCTCGTAGGAAAAAGCCAACATTACCCATTCCATTCTTTTACCCCCCCCCACCCCACGCACGCACGCATGTAAACACACACACACACACACACACACACACACACACACACACACACACACACACACACACACACACACACACACACACACACACGCACGCACGCACGCACGCACGCACGCACTCACACACACGCAAGCGAGCACGCACGCACGCACGCACACACACACACGCACACGCACACACGCACACACACACACACACACACACACACACACACACACACACACACACACACACACACAAGCGAGCATGCGTAACACATTAAAGTTCCAAGTTTGTTGCGAAATGATACCTGCCATGCCCTTTTGGCCACCTCACGGAACTTTTATTTTTCAACTTAGTACGTTCTTTACAAGATGGCTCCTCCAGCTTGATCCATTGTAGAGCGCTCGAAAGCCAATGATCGCCGCGGAATCGGTGGTGGCCTTGAAATGTTTGGGAATGCAAGGGGAACGCTCCTGAAGCGATATCTCTCCGCTCACCCTGGGGGCTCCCCCCTTTTCTCTCGGCTCGGCTGCGCGCGCGGCGTCAGCAGAGCGACAAGGTCTCCCACTTGAAACGCAGTCCCGCCTGGCAGCAGCTGAGACGCCGCGCGGGGATAAAAGCGGGAAAAGGGCTGAACTTGATTTCTAATGAAAAAATATGGGCACCAGGGGCCCAAATGAGGCGCGGAGGCTCCCGCAGCGGGCGACCGGAATAAAGGAGACCTTCGTTAGGGAGGCAAGAGGGCAGAGCCGGGGCCCAAAACGCGGAAGCATGTTACAGATCGTTGAATTGCGGGGAGCGGCGCCGATTCTCCGAATGGCCGGTATCCTTTGTGCCCCGGCGGAAGCGCGCGTCCGCTTATTGGCGACGGCGCTGGCCGACAGCCTTCCCTGCCACGACGGAGCAGCTTTTGTCATTTTATTCGCCCGTCGGCAAAGAGCAAAGAGCGTCCACGCAAAGCGAGCTCCTACCGTCCCGGGTCGGCCTCGTGTGCGTGTGTGTGTGTGTGGATAAGTGAGAGTGTTGCGCGATGGGACGATCGGGAAGGTTAAATATTTAAATTTGGGGGTAAAATGCAAACGAGCCGAGTCGCGCACTGTCTTCGTGCGCTTGTGTATAAAGGTCTCCTGTCCCCTCTATCGTTCCTACCCCCCCCCCCTTTCCTCTTTTATTTCTTTGTTGCGTTTTTATTGTTCATTTATTTTTTAGGTTAAAACCCGTGCCCTCTGGTTTGTCTATACGGGAACACCGTTTTCCTTTTTAGCACTTTCTCGACGCCGTAATCCCTGGTCGATACAGACGAAGAAATTACGCTTCTTCTACAATTTCGACGCCGTTTCGGTGAATATTTCTGACTGAGTCACTGCTACAAATACGGCATCCATGTTTTATAGGCTCGATACCCGCATGTTTTTTTCTTTCCTTTCTTTTTGCGAGCATTGTCGTCACGAATGACAAGCGATCGTGCAGGGAGCGAATGCGTCATTACATTTCCCCGTCCTTTTTGAATCTGCGGCGTTCAAGGATACTCTTCGGACTTTTGCCTTTAGTCTCCTGATGACGCCATACTCCGCAAAAGAGGATTCAGTAAATGCCTGCACTTTGTCATTGCTGCCGCTGTATTCCATCAAATGGTTATGTTTTCCTTCCCATTGACTTGACACGTGCATCAGATGGGCGAGGATGTCAGTAATGCACGTGTTATAGGGCGACGTACATTAATAAATAAAATGGGACATACTCCGCTGACTTGCACGTCATGCCTAACAAAACATTGTGAAAAGTAGAGCGAGGCTTTCCTTTATTTCCAGGCTCGTCATCAGAACTGAAAATAAATGCTTAGGCGCAATATATATCTGTTAGTTGCAAATATTGTCGGTGTATTTGTGTAGTAAAATTGGTAACACACACACACGCACACACACGCGCACGCACACACACGCACACACACACACACACACACACACACACACACACACACACACACACACACACACACACACACACACACACACACACACACACACACACACACACACACACACACACACGCACACACACACACACACACACACACACACACACACACACACACACACACACACACACACACACACACACACACACACACACACACACACACACACACAGACACACACACACACACACACACACACGCACGCACACGCACGCTCGCACACACACACGCGCGCGCACGCACACACACGCACACGCACGCACACACAAACACACACCATGTGCACACTAATCCCCACTCGAAAATGATAACGCTTTTTTTGACAAAGGTAAGGAAAGGGTGTTCTTCACACGCTGTGCACTCAGGCTATCAATTTTCGCTTCTTCTATTATCAGTAAATAATATTATTTTTTGACAAAACGGCGCAACTCTGGATCTGCAGTTGACATGGACGCGTGCTGAAATCTAGAGCAAGCCTATCATAACGGCCATTTTTAACATTGTTATTATTCTCTCTGAGCCTATTATTTAGACAGCGCGCATGTTTCGTGCCCTTCCTAAGTCCTTGTTTCATTTGTGCTATTTGATTGCATTATGTCCTGACAACCAGACTGAATTCTTCCCATTCTCAAGTTTAGGTTACGTATATACGTATAAGGCTCCACTGACAACGTGTTTTATGTAATCTTCGGGTTGAACTAATACAAGAAAATGCTGATGAGACGTGGCTACTTAGTTAACTCTCGATAGTGTCCTATGTATACTCTCCGAAGCTGAACGCTGATAACTTTATTCAATTCTAGCATGATTTATACCCTTGCAACGAATACTCTCACGCGATTCTGATACCACCAGTATGCCTTATCATTCCGGACGTCAAGAACAAGGCGCGAATGCCGTCAGCAGCATTGAGGTAGTCAGCGTGATTGCTGCTACATGAAGTCCACAGCGACCGCTTATATGTTTACACCGGTGGATCGGTCATGCACTCTAGTTCAGCAACTGTAGTGTTTGTCGCAGCAAAATCTATTGTGATAAAATACAGGACATCGCACTTGACATCAGTGACGGCTGCCTAACTTGCAGCTCTGCGTGCAGCAATTCAACTGATCAATCAAGAAGCGCCCCAGAAATGGTCCATCTTCTGCCATTCCAAGGTCGCCGTCCAGAGTTTGGTCTCTGCATTACGCCGTGGACCCCACGAACGAGTTGTCGCGGACACACGAGAAATTTACCATTTGGCAGTTGAAGAAGGACATGACACCGCATTTCAAAGGTTGCCAAGTCAGTGCGGTATCTTTGGAAACGAGCAAGCAGAGGCAGCCGCTCGATCTTCACATAACAGTGGCGTATGCGTCGCTATCCCGATTTCAAGAACAGACGCAGCGGGAAAGCTCCGCGTGCTTGCTCGCGAGCTTACATTGGCTCAATGGAATTTGGCAGGCTCTAAAAAGCAGCGCCTGTGTTCCATGGATCATCATCTGAAGCTCCGCCTTCCACATGGCTTAACACGATGGGAGGTAACTCTCATTTGTCGCCTGTGGCTTGGAGCGGCCTTTACTAATGCGTGCCCCTACCTCATTGGAATGGGCACAAGTTCAGAATGTGATACCTGCGGGTGCAAAGAGGCGATAGCGCTCCTTCTGTGTGTTTGTCGTCGTTTCATAGCACAAAGAAAAGTCCTCAGCACGATGCTCGACAAGACCACAACCGTCCCCTTACGGAAGCCAGAATTCTTGGACCGAGGTCCCAGCCGACGTCGGCCCGAACGGCTTTAAAAGCGCTAGCGTGCTTTTTAAAAGAAACGGACTGGTCGAAAAACTATAGAATGTGCGAACTGCTGCGTCCCCCCCCCCTTTTTTTTTTAATCCTCTCTTGTTTTCTTATCTTTTCTGCCTTAACTTCTCTGCCTTTCACCTCTTGTATTCCCTCCCTCCCTTGCGCGATTCAAGTCACATACGAAAGAAGTGGCCGATTTTATCTCTTTGTTATACATGTGGTACAAATTTCAAAGAAGGCTGAATCAAAATTATAGGCACGTTTAACCGGGGATCAGGTGCAGAGGTTGGAAGCATTTGCTAGCTTCCTGCTACTCCATTTGACTTCTATGTGGTATTTCAAGCCGCCACAGCTGCATTATAGACTATGAGTCTCGCTGCAGCTGAACGCTCCGGAAAAGTTTTGACCAGTTGGGATTCTTCATCCTGTCACTGAATTTAGGTGCACAATTGTTTTTTTTTTAATTCCTCCCCTGGCAGAACGAGACCGGGAAACCGCGACGTTGTGCGCAGCGAAACGTCATAGCTCCTGCGGCTGGCAAGGCCAATTCAAGGTTAGGAATGCATATCAACTCCAGAATCCTATATGTTCGCTTACAAGTGTCGCAGAAAAACTTGCCTGCAATTCATTGTGCCCCTTCTATTTTAATCGCACTCTTCTTACCGCGCGCGCCACCAGAAGTCTGAAGCGTTCTTAATATAGCCTCTGACTAAAGTATTACGTGATAGATGGGTTCGCCTATCCTGGAGCTTCAAACAAGTTATCCATTAATATTCTGTAGGAAATAGGACATGTGGCCAATGCATTTCAAGATAATCGATTATTTAAATCAAGTTCAAAAGAATACAGATTGCTTGAACGTCTACGTGACTCTATTACAGTGTTACGTTTCTGATTATTAGAAAGTCCTCTAAAATGAACCAATTGTACAATTTTAAGCATAAGTTATGACCACGTTACACCATACTTATTAACGAACGTTCAGTGACAGTACACATTTCTACCATTTGGGAAAACGTGTTCTGTCTTCATGTACTCATTTGCAAGAATGTTCTCAATGGCATCACATCCTGGAAGGACTAAATGGAGGTGGCTCTTCGTGCACGCTCCAAGAATACGGAGCAATGTTCCAACGGAACAGACATCTTCTGGAAAATATTTATCAGTTAATTTGAAAGTGGCCTTGGGAATGATTATGAAGCATCATTTATAATTGCTTGCAATTAGGCATGCGATCTATTTATTAATAATGTCAATCCACAATGGGTCATTACAGGAGTGGAACAAATACAGAAAGAACATACAAAGTGTTACATTCCTTTCCAGGTAGTGGAACATAATTGAACCAAATAATATGATTCAAATACAGATTTTGAGGCTTTTAAGCTCATGTAGGTCTCTTATTGATAACCAGGTTGTGAAGGAAGGAACAACGGACCAGGAATGGCCCTAGAATATCAGAAGTAATAGTTTACTATTTTGCATGTTTTATTAGAATTACACTCTTTCCACGCCAGACGGGTTTCCATAGAACACTAGACTATCGTTCATTATTGCGGAGGTGACAGTAAGAGGGAACGAGGCCTTGAGAGAAAGTCAGCCACTATGTAAAGTCTCACTCTGGCTCGTATCGGTATAAATTAACAATAATGAAAATGCGCTATATGATAAAATTAAGAAGAAATGAAAATACTGCGAAATAACACCGCGTTAGTGTGGATTGATGTCGAAACTAAAGAAACGAACTGCGCAAGTGCATGCATCTGGGCTGGTTGGTTTGTGAGTTGAGCTGAAACAGGGCATAATAAGAGGACGTGAGAAAGCGGCAGCGCCTTTGTGTGTCCCTTTTTCCCGTCCTGTTATGTTACGCTGTTTCCGCTCAACTAAAGAAACGAAAACACATTACGGCTATAAAAGTGAGAAGAGGTCCCACTCACCATCCAGAAAACTAACGCTGGTCCAAAACCAAGAAAGCCGGGCAGCGGAGAGTCCGATATGTCGTGATATCCACGTTATAAGCTGCGATTGCACAGTAGAGCTCAGAACGAGATAAGTAGACGAATTCCACACTCAAGATGTTTGTGTTGTGAGGAGACAATGAGAGGGAGAACTTACCAGGGAAATGCACGTAAATTACCCGACTGCATGAGCCCCGTTGGCTATTCTGCACTGGGGGAGGGGAAAGGGAAAAGGGAAAAGATGAGAAGGAGGAGAGAAGTTCACATTATGCACGCGCACACATCAAATAAAGCGTTCGTGGGTCAGTTCGTCGCAAGCGCTGATACAGTCTAGTGCATCTCAAGAAGCGCAGTGCTGCTGCGTTTCTTAAGGCGATGAATGCGCCACTAGACTTCGTTATGGAGAAATAAACGCTAAAGAAAGCTGCTTAAATCTAGTGAATAGTCCGTGAGGAACGTTATGAAAGGTGCCTTAAACTTCACCTAATAATCAATTCACTATGTAAAACTGCCTAATGGAAGTTTGTGCAATGACCATGTATCGTCGTATGTACCGTCAGCATAAACTGAAATACGAACAAGTTCAGAGCATCTATGACGTGTTTATGCACTTCACGTGCTCCAGTGTTTGTGACGCCCCCGTCAGTTAGGCTCCAACACGGAGTTTTTCGAAGATACGGCATACTTAGAAAACCAGTTCTGCAGCAGCTGTGCATCGCATTCTGAAGTATTGACACATAAGATCCTTTAGACTTCAGGTTATGTTTTATGGTACCTAACAATCTCGTTCTTAACCCTGCACACCATTTGAAGCAACGCCGCCGTTGATATGGACGGAAACTTTTCAAACCTGGCCGAAGGCCACCATTATCTGAAAGCCAACACATCACCTCTTGAAAGTAATGTAAGCATAAGCTAACAGCCGGCGTTTGTCGATGTGGACCCAAACAAACACCGCGTTACGACATCGAAGCTTGCGCAGTTACGGCATCGAAGCGTTGTTCGTGTTGCCATTTGCGAACCCACTAACGTATGTGATGTCTCAGACAACGATGTCAAGTGAACATACTCGTGATCTTAGTAACGAATCGCGATCTATCCCGTGGTGAGCAAGAGCGCAAAGCCACTGGTGTACGGCCGGACGTGGGCGGCCCTGCAGAGACTAAAGGAAGGATCACGAAGGCTCGCGTCGGCGCGGCCCAGTCGTGCCATCATTGCCATTATCGCGGGTCCGATCCATCGTAGTGAACGGGTGATAGCGCTAACGTAGCCTAGCCGCAACATTAATGGCGTGAAGTGCTTCAAACAACGCACTGTGTTTTTTTCATCCATCTGTCGTCGCGTAAAGCGTCATCTGCGACTATGCTGTTGCGCGCTGTCAACGCTGGCGTAGGTACGGCTTTGATAGCCGAGACCGACGCAAGCTTGGTTTCGCGAAGCGGGAAGAAACAGGACGAGCTCGCGGCCCGCAGGACACGCGGGGGGACGCACGAGCACAGCGTTAAACCGGGATTACTCTCTGCACAAAGCCGCACGAGAGATCACGCGTGCGGCTGAAGGCGAACGGTTCTATCCAGCCGGGCAGGAAACGCTGCCGAAGGCGAGGGTGAAACGGAGACCTCCCTAATGAAGAAAAAATGGTGCTACACCGCCCCAGCCTGCTACTTTTCTAACCCCGTAATTTTTTACATGTATCCGCGCGGAGATGAGAGCACTTCTTTCCCTGCGCTTCTCGGCTCCATGTCTTGTTTTGCTTTTCCTGCTACCCGTCGAAGAGAGGGGGACTCGGCAGCGAGAGCACTAAAAAAAATATTGGCACACACACGCACACACACATACAAAAAAAAATGGGGGGAGGGGGAAGGCTAGTTTTCTTTCTTTTACGAAGAGTCCTTTATCTATGGCTAATTTCCTACTTATTACTTTTTATTCCCGGTGCACTGGGCGGATGGCTGGGCTCGGGCCCTTTGCAAAGGCACGCCAGAGACATGGTGAACACAGCATAACAGCCGTCCATTACAACCCCAACAGGGGAATGGCGTATGGGGCGGTCAAAGCGTGCAGTCGGTAAAAAAGGAAAAGAAATGAGTTTTTTTGTTTTTCTTGTGTTGATTGCTAGTTTAACTCGCGTGCGGGAAACTATCGAATAAACTGAGTTTCAATAAGACCAAAAACAACGAAAGAAAATGGTTGAAAAAAAAATGGCAGAGCCAGGCGGCAACACTTGCGTGAATTACTGTTGCCATCTTTTTCTTATTTCCTGTCCAGTTCCTGTTGTACGGAGTGGATTTTTTCCATATTGTTTCCAATTTGTCATGAGATTGGGCTGCTCACTCGCCATCTCGGTAATTGTTGTTGCTTAGCGGGAGGCTACCGCCGGCGGTGGAAGCCTCTGCTCGCGCCGCTGGTTCTAAGTGCCAGCCCAGATGTAGACAAGTGCTCCGGCTCGTTTTGGACTTCGATTGTTCTGCCACCCACTCGCCATCACGCCCTATTAAAAATGGAGGCCGCTATAGTATTGGAGGAGCAAGCGAGGCCGAGGGATGATTACTTCAAGCTGTTGTCTTCGAGACAGGCGTCCATACGAATTCATTTCCTTTGTCTGCTAGGGTCTGCTCCACAGTCGTCATCGGTAATTTTAGAACGCGCAAGGTCTGTAATCAAATAAATAAATAAATAAATAAATAAATAGATGTACCACATTGAGACAGTTACCAATGCAGAAGGTCATCGCGTGCCAGAAGAAATCAGCACTAGATAGGCTTCCGAAGTAAACAGAAAACAAATCTTGATGCGTGGAGAATTAATGGCAGCACATTTAACACGTACATGATCAATATTTACTTGTTTATTTATTCAAATACCCTCAATGTCTGACAGCATTCGGGAAATTAGTGGAGTAATCGCGACTTTCGTCAATGTAATTATATAAACGTGAAAGTTTAGCCACAGCTTAGGACAATTTTGTTTCTTAGTTATTTGAAAGATATTTACGTTTGACGCTGCGCCTTCATATTTACTTTCAAGCAGCCTTTAACGCGACGAACTATAAAGCTCTAACCATTACTTTGATGACAGGGTGTTAAAAAGTGGGAAGTTTTCGTACAGTAATAATTTTGACTACGTAAATATGCAACATTTGGCAAAAGATTACTGCGTGTGAGTACCGGCTGGCACTCTTCAACCTTCCCCAATTGTGCAGCTTGAGCCATTTTCTCTGGAACTCCAGTCACTTTAGCCTAACTTCGTTTCTGGAGTATTTTTAACGAAAATTTGTGCCTGATACTAGCGAAATTCTGAACTATGTGCTAACGTTATGACACCATTTCGTCTACATAAGATTCACATTAATTTTATGAATAAAAAGTGACCTCATGAGAAGCCTCGATCACGGAAATTTTCGGACGTTCGTTTGGTTGACCTCCCTATCTTTCCTTCCTTCCTTTTGCTCCTCTACAGCTGTTCCGAGTTGTGTCCAGCTTTTTTTTTTTTTTTTTTCGCTGAAATGGCTGGCGCGTGCACGCAAATTTTTTTAATGCAAGGAGTGGAGGGGGCGGGGGGGGGGAGACAAGAAAATTACGCCCTTCTGGGTGTGTTGCCTAACAAAACACGCTTCCTGCGCCCTTATTATTGCAAATTTTGACAGTGGCTGTATTCGTTAGCAAAACATCTTCAGTGCCCATTTGCTTTATTTCATCATGCTAAAAGTATGTTAGGAGCAAAAGGTACAATCTCTGAAGTTTAAAGGAGCAGGGGTAGTTCAACTTGTCAAGCAAATAAAAAGCTGTGCGTGCTCTTTTGCCAACCGATTGCTCCAAGCGATTGTGTAAGCTCTTCATACGGTCACAGTAGACTCGGAATTCCAGCCTGCTGCTTGCTGCATGTTTATGCCAGCCAGGATTTTCTTGCACGTACTGAGTTTATTGGGAACATTGAGCGACGTTCATTGAGTGATATGCACTCATAGACTGTGCCCAGGCAGAGTTGTTGTTTACGGGCTACATTTCAGTACGGAAAGGCTGTTACTGGCTTACCTACTTGACCCACCCCTCCCCCTGCCCCCGAAGGTTGAGCAAAAGGTAGCTCCGAATTCATTACCAGATCGTCTTGTTGGCACGTAAAACCCCAGACTCTTTTTTTTCATCTGACACTGTCGCGTTCATTTCGAAGCTTTTCAATAGATGCAGGGGAAATGGTGCAATTCAAACACAACAAACTTTGATTTGGGCATTAAACTATGTTCTGGGGTTTTACGTGCAAAATCCACGATCTGATATGAGGCAAGTCTTAGTGGGAGACTCCGGATTGGCTTTTCCCACCTGTTGTTCCCTAATATGCACCCAACGCACGGTACACGATCGTTCGTGCATTCCGTCCCCATTGGAATGCGGCCGCCGTGGCCGGGATTGAACCCGCGACCTTGTGCTCCATTCATATGGGTGTGTTAGTTCAGTAAAGCACCATTTTATATGGTTGTAAGAGGTTAAGTTATATATACTCAAGAAGACATCCTTTGGCAGTAGGAGGGAAAACTGGGCTAGTTGCTGAGCTTTAACACTTCTCAAAACAGCGCTAAAATAGACGAGAATGCAGAAAAGGAGGTACACACACATCCTTTTCCGCTTTAGCGTGGTTTTGTTAAATATTAATTGTGCCAAGTGCATTAGGTTATGGGCATTAAGTTTGTCGACATAGTAGATAGTGCGCAAAACTGCTAATTTTCCATCATGGGATATAAATTTTTTTTTCGGGATCATGTGCTGACACAGATTTCGAACAATTAATACTACCTTCGGACGCATGGCACCGGAGGGTCACTGATTCGGTTTCGCATCGATATTCACGTTCCCTGCATTATTGCCTCACCACATGACACGAATCTGTAAGTCTTTGAGAACCGTAATTGAAAAGCAGACGCTTAATTTGATTGCGGCATCCTTGATGCCAGGATCCGTGTTTTACGTGTCATACTCATAAACCTTATTTATGACACCGGAACAACACATTACGGTTACTTTACCGACCACAGAGTGATTTGGGGGAGTGAGGGCATATATGCTCGAGGAGCCAGACTCCTCGACATTCTTGCAAAGCACGATATGGAATCGACAGACGATGACACCTTGGTCTACTTGAAGCGGCCGATAATTAGAAGCTGCATCAATATTTCATTTGGAAATTAGAGGCATTCACTACTAAATACTCCTGCTATCAACACCTGGTGTCCAGCCGGTATGCTTAAAGTGAAAGTGGCACTTATACTGAATGACAGGTCTACAGCGATTCCACGAGCATTCTTAAGTACCTCGCCATGGCAAAGAGCACGAATAAATGGAAGGCGTGCAGAGCCAGAAAGCGCTGTGCACGAAGAAATGGGAAGGTTCATGTGTTTTTCACGTCCTTTTGTTGCCACCGTCTGACAAAAACTTTAAACGTTAATGAATTTTGAGAAATTTCTTACTATGGCTAAAATGGCGTACATATTGGCAGGGGATGACAATGGGGGCGAATACAGTCCAAAAGTGTTGAGATATGAGGCATAAAATTTTGAGCGCATGTTACGGATCAAGGGTGTATTGCTGTAATGTATTCCCTGCAGGTTTCTCCTATGAATACACCCTTCCTATACACCCAAGAACAGCATTTGTGAAATTTGGACGCCCACACAATTTCTCTTATGTTCTTAAATTTATCATTCATGAACGTACAGTTCGCCAAAGACCAAATTAATTTACAAATCAGCATGGACAGCCACTAAAAGGACCATAAGATTGTCCTAGCGTCTTTCGTGGACGAAGTTAGGTACCGCCAGCATACTTCCGCAGCTCTTCCATCACGCCTTCGGTGTAAATTTCAGAGTAGAGAGGGAGTTCCCGCCATGTTTTTCCTTCTCAGTCTTCAACCATGCCAGGCTGGGGAGGCAGGCGTTCGATTGTAGGGAAGCTCCACCGCTTTGGGACGACGAATCAGGAGACGCGGCGGCCGCAAGCTAAGGAAGGACGACACTTCGCAAAGCAGCCCAAGCTGCCATGCTCGAGGGCTTTAAGAGGACTTATAAATGGCACTGGTTAATTAAGCTTAACATCTTAGAACGCCAGAGCCCCTGGCACTTGGTCTAATTACGACCGAGAAAGGGCGTACCAGCCACGCTAATTAGAAAAAAGTCCTGGCGTCAGGGAAAAGACTGGGAGGCGAGCGGATGGGAGAAAAAAAAAAGTCAACGGGAGAGCAGGGGAAACGACAGCCGACAGGGTAAGAATTGCGAAGGATGGAAACGTAGGAATGGCTTTCCGCCACTTCGAGGGCGACAGGGCCGCCGTCTCGCACGTCGGCGCGAGCCGGTTAATCCCAATTAAATTGCCTCGCGCTGATTATGCTCTCCCGAGCAAACGAGGACACGGCCCTCTGGCAGCCATCGAGAGAACCCTACCTAATGAAATATTAATTGGCATCTCATTAAGGGCTCTCATTCGCCGGAATCGCCACCCCGAGTCGCCGACGCCGTCTCCGTTCTAATTACACTGGTGCCCAATCCGATGTTTGCGGCCACCTCCTTCACGCCGCGCTCCTTGCGCACGTGATTAGCGGGTAATTGCGGCCCGTCCGATGCTCGCCGGCCGCTCCCTCCTCTGGCAGTCAACTGTTGCGTCGCGGCGGACAAAAGGGCGGCCCTCGGCTCCCGCCTTCTCGCTGCCGGGCTCTCACCGGAGTCGGTTGTCGTTCCGTCGTGTCCTTTGCCTGCCGGCGGCGATTGCGAAGGTGCACGGTTAACGCTTCCCTTTAGTTTTCTTAATTGCAGCTTCGCGCACTCAGTGCTAATAACCTTCGCGAGCGATAAACGTGGTACACGGTGAGGCAGCACGAGGGTTTGTACGGAAACGGGCGACGCCATCGCCGTCCTGAGTTATATTTAATGCGCACGCTCGGCGTCCTGTTTGTAGCGATGGCGGCGACGTTTAATTCCTGGTATAGTTTGAATCGCCGAACAGGAGAGGGACTTTAATGTAAACTGAAAAAGTCAGCCCGGTTTGCTGAAGTGCTGACAGTACCAGTCACGTTATTGCGCAGGTGTCGGAACAAATGCGGAACTGTGCAGATGCATGTAGCGACGCTTTCCTTACTGAATGCCGTCTTGCCAATAAAGAAATGCGCTTGTAGAGCACGCGCAAAGCTCTACGTGCTCCTTAGAGCGTGAAGTACTCTGAAACTGCAGCATTTGTCACGATCACTATTCGCTTGCTCGATTAAGCATTAGCATTTCTGTCAATATCAGTATAGTTATAATTAAAGTCATTTGTTCAATCGAATTCGCGAACAGTTTAACATTTCTTAACCATGCTTGTATATAGAAAACACTACTCGCTGACCTATCAGCAGGAACCAACTTGAAAGTTCAATGCAGCGCAGTCAATGAAAGACCTAGCAATAAAGACCTGCTTATGAAGAAAAAAAAGAGAGAGAGAGAGAGAAAGAAAGAGAGAGATCAGTCTTCAATGTAGCGCTGCTCAGATGGCGTAGATTGCGAACTGCGAATTGGCTCGCCAACACGATCACTTCATTACCTCTACTATGCGACGAAGCCGATTATCAAAAACAAAAATCAAAGAACGAAAAAAAAAAACATACAGCTGTTCTATGCACAAGTAGGCGAGAGTAATGCAGCATGCCTTCTCTAACCGTACTATTTACATGCAGACAAAGGATAGCAAAAGAAACGGAAGAGCAGAGGTGCGAACGCTGCGAGAAACGGCTCAACGTTCGCTTTATAAAAATGCTGTAAAACACTTCCGAGCAAATGGTGACAAATGCGGTCAGCGCAAACGCTACAACAATGCGCCGCATGCGAACTGGCAATTCTACCTATAGGCGCGCCGCTGTATACAGGGTGTCCCACGTAACTTGAGCCAAGATTTTAAAAATGAAAGGCGCCTCGCAAGCGAATTGAACCGAGCGCATACTATTTGCACTGGCCTATAATAACTCCGGTAATTTTTTTTTGTTTTCGCCGTAACTCACTAGTTAATTAGGTTCAATTACCCAACTATTTAATTGTTGTCTTAGGGCCTCAAGTATGATACGCAGATTTGTAAAGCGCTTTCAGAAACCACCGATGGAGTTATTTCCTGTACGATACGTCTCACGTAGTCCTTTTCTACGGGTTGCAAAGAAAGCCTGCGAAATATGAAAAAAAAAAACCTAGCACTCTCGTCGGATGACGGCGCCAATGCATGCTGCTGGCCGAGAGCTGCCGATGAGATAAAGAACGCCCTGCCGCTTCCTAGTCGCTAGTCACGATGCAGTCGACCTTGTTCACCGAACGCATGCTTGAGAGAGCAGCACGATACCACTGCGCAACCTCTCCGTCATGTGTTTATTTTTTTTTTTTCAGATTTCGCGGGCTTTCTTTGCAACCCGAAATAAAAGACTACGTGAGACATATCGTGCAGGAAATAACTCGATCGGTGGTTTCTGAAGGTGCTCTACAAATCTGCATATCATACTTGAGGTCCTCAGCCAATAAATGAAGAGTTGGGTAAGTAAACCTAATTGATTAGGGAGTTGCGGGGAAAAATTGCCTGAGTCAATATAGGCCAGTGCGAATAGTATGCGTTCGGTTCAATTCGATTCCGACGCGCCTTTCATTTTCAATATCTTGGCTCAAGTTGCGTGGGACACCTTGTATATACAGCTGCTATTCGTAGAGTGTGAGCGGGTGCTGGCGCCCTGAACCTCTGGTCCAAACGTGCCTGGTGGACGCGAGCCACGTGTTTGGAGTCATTGTCTTAACGTTAAAGTGACCATGATATGCTGCGACGGCCGCTGTTGCTCCAGCTACCATGCCAGTGCCCCTAACAGCCGCGCTTTCGTTGAAGTTTTTCAAGTTTAACACATAGGCCATGTAAATGCCTACTCTTCGGACATGAAACATATCGGTGCTGTGTCTAGTAGTCTAAGCTCACAACCGGAGCGCCAGCCAGTGCCTTGTTTCGTTTTGTAAATACGGTTGCTGGGGTGAGGCATGTGCAGAATGATGAACCAATTGGACAATCGTTCGCTGTCATAACTAGACGATTTAAAGCAGTGCTCCCAAAGAACAACTGCGCTGAAGGCCTTATTGGCGTTACTAAGATTCCCGCGGTATACGGGCCTTCACGATAGACTTCAAGAACGCAGCCCCTACTGCTCTATAGTACACGCGGTTTGTCTGCGCTCGTCACCCTTTCTCTCTCCTCATCCTTCTCTCTTTCTCTTTGTATCTCCTTACTCCTTCCCCCGTGCGGGGTAGCCAACCGGAACTACCTCTGGTTAACTTCCCTGCCTTTCAATATACCTCTTTCTCTCTATATACTGTTGCTGGGATGGTGTCTTTTCTGGGACAAAGTTTAGAGAAGTATAAAGAGAAACAGTCGCGTATGGTATCAGCCTCCTGTCATTTGGCTAAGACGTGGATGGGTCGTTAGACTTAATCATGTTGCTTGATTTGCGTAGCGCCTGGAAACTTAGGCTACCGTGACCACTGGACTGTCCTTTTTCTTCCAAGTACTTACTGTTTGCTGATACATTTGCCGTTATTCTTCTTTTATCTAACTGGTATTTGTGACATTGCGCAAACGGAAGTCGAAAAGCTATGGCCGTTATGGAAGACTCTGTATGTTATACCTGTATAATGGGAAAGGGCGCCTTTGTGCGGATTTCGCGAATACTATCTGTTATACTTATTAAAAAATAGGGGTGTGCCAATATTCGAAATTTCGGGTACGAATCGAATAATCTTTGCTATGCGATTCCAGATTTCTATATTCGAAGTTGTGCAACATTAATTTTGTTCGAATAATAAAAGGTACTACAACAGCCGCTGAAGTTCACAGCGAGAAAAATCACTGCAAGCTGAGACACTTCCGAATGATTACGGTGCAGATAAAGTGCGGTTGTTGCGCAGTGTTGTCTCTTCGTCATGATAGTTCTGCGCATGCGCAGTATACTTCCGTTCCTTCTTTCCACTCCCACTTCCCTTCCCACTTCAGGGGATAAAAGCTGTCGCACGCCCCTAAATAAACGTCTTCTATGTTCGAGCGGTCGGTGCCTCGCAACTGTTCGGGCCGCGTGCCGTGGAAATGCAACACGTAGAGATACCTATTATTTAGCTAACGTCTGGAAATCATTTCTGCAAATCAGTTTCCAGTCGTTAAATAAGCATGCCTCGCCGTGAGCTGCCTACGAATTTGCTGTCTTGATTTTGGCGAGGCGAATATTTGGCAAATCTTGCCAAATTTGGATTTCTTTCAAACGATGTGCTTTGTTGTAATATTGCGCTTACCTCTTTAAACGAGTACTGTATACACTCTGCTACGTGCATCTAGTAATGGCCTGTTTCATTGTTTCATTACTGCCATTGTCATGATACACCGTATACGATTACTTTTCCTGTATTTATGATTTAGAAATTTCCCAATTGAAATGACTTTCAATTGCTAACGGCATTAGTGGAATGAAATAGCGTAAATGAGCCTTTTGTTGGAAGCGGAGTCGGCGCCACCTTTATATTTCACTTGGTTTAGAAATTCAAATTATTCGGTATCCAAAGTAGTTTTCTCGAATGTTCGTGTTCGCATCGATTTCAAACACCTGTCTGTGCATTTTTGTAACATTTCTGTCTTTTCCTTTTCCTTCGCGCCATACTGGTCAAATGACCAATTCTACCCCTTCTGTTTAAGGAAGTATCTACAACTAATTAATTGCGCATTAATTGCACGATATGTGTGTATAGTGCAATACAAGACAACGATAAGTACAGAAAGACAGACAGACGCTTGTCTAGGCTTTTGGTATGGATAAAATGTATGCTTTATCTTTCAAAAAATAATTCACAATTCGGCGGACATGTGTCTGTAGGAAAAAAAATACTAAACAAGACAGAAAAAGAAAGGTGCGCTTGTCAGAAAAAAAAAAGGCATAAAACAAACGTATCACAGTTGCTTTCTTTCTGTGGCAAATGCAACTTTTTTTTTCTTTTTCTCAAGTGTAATAAGATCGTGAGTGCTAGTGCTCCGCTATTTTTTAGGTGATCTCATATAGCCTAGCTTTGGTGTGCTTTTCTGTTCTGCAATTTTCGGGCGGATTAAATCTTAGAGTAAGACCATTTTGCATGCAAGGGGTAGCAGATCTTTTGCGGATTAAAATGATCTATAGCAGGTTTTAAGCCGCGGCGTTGCCTGAAATAAAAAAGGAAATCCACTGTACTGATCTGTGACCGTGTAGTCAGGTTCCGTTTTCCGTTACTTACCTTGAATTATGGCTATTGATTATTTGAGTGAGCATCCTGATGCAGTACTAGGATTATGAGAGACGTCGTTGTGAAGGCCTCCGCGGATTAATTTTCACCACCTGGAGCTCCTTAAAGCGCACCTAAGTCTAAGTGCTCGAGCATTCTTGCATTTGGTGCCCATCGTGATGCGGCCGCCGTGGTCGAGAATCAAACGCACGAGCTCGTGCTCGGCAGCATAACGCCACAACGACCGATGAATTCGTGTTATAGAGTGAATGACGCGTGTGAGCGGCAACACGAGTCATGTAGCAAGTTTTGCGACGAATCGTGCCCACCTGTCAATAATGCCTCGCGCTGCGCAAGTGAGCCAGCATCTCGCTGCGTCGGATTCTGAAGCCAGCGGCCTTCCGACTGGCTATACGTGCTCCTGAAGCAGTTAGTCTGGCGGGAGTGTTTGGTCAAGAGTCTCTGCAATGGCATGTTTGTAAACGCCGCGCTGGCGCTCGTCTTGATCCAGCAGCTCGCATAATGACAAAAGGATAGAAAGTTGGGCGAGTTGGTACGGTAACATGATCTTGGATTGTTAGTCTGTGTTCGTGTCACTTTGCGCTACTATCCAAGGTCATGTTTGCATAATGAGTTGCGAAGAGGTGACCAAAATATTGGTCTGCTGCGAAGGAACGAGTCACAAGTAAGCGGAGACGTTCCGTAGTTTATAGTTCACGGCAAGCGATGCAAACCGGGGAGCACAGAGCTGCGAATGCAGTAACAGCAGGCACGCAGAAGACTAGTGGTGCACCGGCGACCTGCAAAGTGCACACAGCGGTGGAGGCGACAATTGTTCAGCGGCTCCCGGAGACAGAGGCACACAGTGCGGCAAGAGCGGGCATCAAGAGACAGCAGCGGAAAATGAGTGGGCACGCGTGTCATGTGGGTGATGCGCTGCGTCATAACCGTGAATTAGAGAAAGTGCGACGAAAGCACGTGCCTATGCCACGTGTAGGCGTGGTGCATTGGGGCCGTTTTCTGAATCGATCACTTTTGGGTCTATCGCTTTAGCGGACACTGGTTGACTAAGTCGGCTGGTGGAATGTCCGTCGCTCCACCGACGCGTGGAGCGATGTGGAATGCGAATTCATGTAAAAGCTATCTCAGAGATTCAATTACAAAGGAATACGAGGGATCAGACAAGTTTCTTCTTTAATCTGGAATCACTGGCATTCACTTGCCAAAATCACGTGGCGAGCGCGTTCGCTCGATTTGAAAGGAAGGGAAATAATATTGTCTTCTTTTTCTGCCCTGTGTCATTCTGCTGGGCAGCAAAAGATCGCGCGCTGAAATCCCGACTGTGTCGACCACGTTCCGAAGAACAAAACATTAAAAAAAAGTAACAAAGAGATAAAAGGACGGTCACTCAACGCAAAGCCTCAAGTGCCACCTAAAACAGCGGTAGCTGGGCCGACGATTGCGGCGATGACGGCGATAACGACGGTGTATACCTCACTGACCTGGAACAACTCCTGATTTAACGGATAGAGTTTTCTTTTCTAGCCCATGTCTGATGACTTTAATGAATATACATGGAAAACCCGGGCAATGCGGGAGATGGAAATTCAAGACGATGAGCAAAACGTGAACAAGGTGAACAAGTCAAGTCCACTTGAAGAGAAGTCCACTTGTCGAAACGTTGGCTCCTGCTTTCATCTTGTTCACGTTTTGCTCATCGCCATGAATATACATGGTGTTTCACGTAACTTATGCCAAGGGTTTAAACAAAGGGGTTAGCCGCAGCTGAATGAAATCAACGGCATTTGGTTTGCCGTTATGTGGCGCTCCTTAGAGTATTTTTTTATATTCTGCTTGATTAGTTAGTTAACTAAGATTAATTATGCAAAATATTTATTATTCACTTCAGGGCCAAGTGCGTTTTGTTGTGCAGTAGAGGGGGTTCAGAAACGGGCCATCCAATCGTTTGCGGCAACTTATACGTGCTGCGTGGCAATTTTTTTTTTTGGCGTTTAAAGAAAGCCCGCGAAATATGAAATAAAACCACGTGACAGCGCTCGTGCGCTATCGTATTGCAGCGTTCTCAACCGTGCGTCGAGCCTATCTCTTATCAGGGATGACAGCGCTTCCTTTCCGTGTGCCACCGCCAAAGATGCTGACGCACTTTGGTGGTGGCCGATGCCTTTGAAGCCGATGCCTCCGCGGCCGCTTACTTCGCCACGATCCGCGCGCACTGTTCTTTCGCACGAAGCGCGGTTGAGAGCGCTGCAATACGATGACGCATGAGCGAAGTCACGCGGTTTTATTTCATAGTTCGCGGGCTTTCTTTAAACGCCGAAAACATCGCCACGCAGCATGTACGTTGCCCCCAAATATTGGATTGGTCGTTTCTGAACTCCCTCTACAACTCAACCAAACGCACATGGCCCTACGGTGAATATTAAAAATGTTTCATAATTTATCCTACTTAATTAATATGTATAAAACACACTCTAAGGAGCGTCACATGACGGCAATCCATATGCCGTTGGTTTCATTCAGCTGCGGCTAACAACTTCTTTGAAATCCTTGGCACAAGTTACGTGATATATATATATATATATATATATATATATATATATATATATATATATATGAGCGGGGGTATCCTCCCGCTTGTAGTAAGTGCGTCCAAAACCTCACAGTCCTGCACGTCCTTATTCAATGCCCTGCAATAGAAACACAGAGGAAAAAGTATTTCATTTCTGCCTATCGCGAAAATATTCCTCTTCACCCGAAATTTTTTCTCGGCAATGAACCGCTTTTTAATCCGAAACTAGTTTTAGCGTTTTTAGCTGACACAGACACTCTCGAAATCATTTGGCCAGGACATTTTTAGCTCACGTATAACAGCCTTGTACTCAAAGGCTTTCTTGAATCTAAAGTGTCAATGCTATGTTTTATTGCATCATGCTTTTAACGAAACCCCATTACCATAGCCCACAGCATTACTTAGAGTCATTATTTTAGCAACTATATATTTTACGCCATCCACAGCGACCGATTTTAGGCCTTTTTACAGCCATGTCACATATACCATGAGAAATTCATTGTCTAATTCATTGTCTAATTCATTGCCTGCATCATTCACAATGCGCCGTTAACATTACCTTTGTCATGGCGCTCTTTGGCCATACCTGGCCCTTGCGCCATAAAACACTACACATCATCATCATCATATATATATGAGCAGCTTATGTACTGCTGGTTTTAGTGCGGAAGAAAAAAAAATATACATAAGAGTAGTAGCCACCTTTGATCAGTTCTGACATTCCACCCTGTGCCTTTTATTCAGGTGACACTTAAGTAATATGCACATAATATTTCATAATGCTTATTTAATACAGATTATGTAACACTTCGACATAGCTCCTGTCCTTTCAGGGTGGAATATCAGAATGGGAATGATTTTGGCTAATAATATGTTTAATTAGCCAAGTGACATCAATGAACCTTAATAGAGCGGAATCGATTTAATTTTGCAAAAAAATAAAAAAACAATAGATTTGCAAAATACAGCTCAATATGGAAAGGCGGGAGGTGGGGCTCTGAAAGAGAATAAAAAAATAAGAATGGAAAGGAGGGACACGTACCGAACGATAACTGACGGCACTTCAAACTGTAAAAGAAACTGTAGAGGACTTCGGATGGTTCGTCAAAGCAGAAAATAACGTCAAATGGAATCGGGAATACACTGCGCTTCACGAGCCTGTAGGAAGTGCTGCTAACACTGCGTTGGGTGTTCAGCAACATTAAATAGAATGCTGAGATCTCTCACCGCCTCTTTTTGTCTTAAATGGCATCTAAAACACTTGTGGTACGTTGTTCCAGTGAACAGCAGTATAGCTTGCGATCGCGCGACGCTGGCTGGAGGTAATGATGGGACCTGTCGATGAAGGTGTACGTCGTTAGGATAAAGCTGTTCAACTTGTGGGAAACGTGGTTACAGAGCGCAAAAAAAAAGTAATAAAAGGAAGACACAGACGAGGAAAGGACATACTAATGGCCCGGTCAAGTGGTGTAAATTGACTTGAGACGCAAAAAGTCCACGCTGCTGCTTTGCAGGAAAACTTCCAACGCCAGAGAAGACTGTTTGTTTTCCACATGGTTAACTCATCCACGCATTTGAGTTCGGCTTTTTTCTCACAACAGCCATGTCAGGCGCACTATGTTCTCTGTGTGGTTATAGCAAAGTCGTCGCTTCAGCGTCAGACCACCACAGCACCGCATTTTTCTTTCTTTTCTTTTCTTGACGGTGGTGAGGCTTGCGAGAACAGCATAGTTTTGAACCTGGCTTACGCTTTCGCTGTTTATAAGCCTTTTATGGCATCGTTCTAATCCGAGCAGTACACGGTCTTCCTGTCGTCATAAATGTGAGCAGCTGTGAAAAAGTCAAGGTCCACTCGGGCACCTTTAGCATGAATCTCGGAACTCGGCAGCACTTTATTATACTGTTCGAAAATAAAATCATGTGGCAGCGCTGATTGAAACACTTACAACTGAAAGTCTCCTATACTTGAAATGAGAACAGAACGTATTTCTGCTAAAATGCCTGGCTTTGTTTCATGAAACATTCATGATTTTATTATCACCACGCATCTGTGCACGCAGATTGGGTAGTAATGAAGAAATACAAATCACGGTTATTGTTTTTATCTACTGTCGTGTACGGAGCACGTATAAACTCAAATCGACGCATCAGGTGGTCTTTCCAGTATCTCTATGCGATGAAGCCGTATCTCGACAAAACAATCGCGGCAGCGACGGTTGCATCCAAGGATGGTTCCCGCCCTCTTTCCCCCTCGAGTCGAACAGCAGGGTACAACGCCTCCACCGTCGGAAGCGGAGACGCACGAAGGGCTGGCGCCCCGAGCCATACGCCGCACCACTGCGATCACCGCCGCGGTGGTCATAAGCCCCGCCGGTGCCTTCATTATCGCCGGCACGCTCAACCAGGCTAGGCGCTCGCCCCAAGCCTCACCGCTGATCCTGGCTTCGTCATTAAAGGACTACAAAATTGCCGCCGACATGAAACAGGGGCTGGGGAATGGCCGATCGAGGATTAAATGTGGGGACTTACGGTACACTCCCGCTGCCGCACGCGCATACATATTTCGGACCGTGCGGCTGTGAACTCGGAGAAGAGAGCCACGCGATCCGGGGCCGGGAGAAGATATCTCTATCTGCTGCCTAACTTGGTGCCCCCCTTTCCCCACTTTGGGTGCCGCCGTTCTCGAAGCCGTCGGCGCTTCCCCTTTCATCCCCGTCTCCAAGGGCTTCCCCTCGTCTCATTCAAGGCTGCTCGCTTTTGTTTTGCTTCGGTGCCACCGTCCACTTATATGTGTGCAGCTTTTCGCGTTGGGGACCCCCCTCCAATTTCTGGAATAGCGTGTGGCAGGAGAGGGAAGAGCCCACCTACTCGGTTCTCTGCTCTATTTTAAAGACTGGAAACGTGCGGCTTCGAATGGCTACACTTGAATTGGACGAACCAAAAGGTAAAAAGGAAAAAAAAAGTGGAGCCTTAGGTAAGCGAGGAAACGAACATACAGATGTGCACATAAGGAACGTGCCGAAAGGCAAAGAGAAAATCGATAACTCCCCATGGCGAGTGCACTTGTTTCTCTTATCCTTTCCCCTCTCTGCCTTTGAGTCATTCTTAGCCGCGTAATTTTAGACGTTTGCTTAAAATTAGGCCTTCTTTGCCGTAGCCGCATGTGCCGCGCGCTATACGCTCCGGAGCAATTGCCGCGCGGAGTTCGTCAATTTCTACCGGATGATGCTTTCCCTGGGCTCTTGAACACCCGTGCTAATTAGGCTTATTCACGTTTTCAGATCGCTTAGGCAAGCAGGCTAATCCTATGGTAATGAGAGACCTCCACGGCGAGCTTTCTCTCTCGCGCTTGCTTAGTGTTCTCGTTCTATCGCCAGGAGTATCGGTAGCGCGCTTATTTTTGGCCGACTTCAGTTGGGCTCTGCTGTATCGATCTTGAGCGGGCCATATATTTAGAGGCATCAGTAAAGTACTGAAACACATTTTCCATTTGCTCGAATAATTTTTTTCACTCTTAGTTTCTTGAAGTAATTCGTGACGTTATTACTGTAGTGCGTGCCGTGTGAAGCATAGTTATTGCCATGGGAGAAAGACGAAGGTACAAAATTGAGGCTCGAGTGCATAGAACAGGACCCGATTCGTAGCTCTTCGTAGTTCTTATGTGGTTCTGACGTCCACGCCAACTCTTCTGCTTTGCCATCCTGCCAAGGTAACCTGATCATGACGCCACAGACTTTACTGATGATGGAAGTGTAAGGCCTTTAGCATCTTATTACCTAGGCCAAATTTCTTTCTCTTTCAAACATTTTATCTAAAGCTGAGCACGATAACATGGATTCTTCATGAGATTCTGGGGACGAATATATCAGACGTTGTGCTAGCCTTAGGATCTCTACTAACGAGGCATGGTTTCACTACTGCTCGGCTTCAACTCTGCAAATTCAACATGTGTTCTCAAGTTAAAATGTACCGATGAAAAAGCTAATTAGGGATTTTGCAGTTATTACCTACCTGGACGGAACAATTTAGCGTGCAGGTAATTTCCGGCTCTTCTATAAAACCATGTTAAAAACAGTGCACCCGCACAAAGGTGATTAAAAAATTGTTCGAACTACGGAAAGAAACATGCAGGTGCTAGAATTAGCGAGAAGAATAAAAAAAGTGAATTCCACAGTTTTACGTGCCAAAACCACCATTTGATTATGCGACACGCTGTAGTGGGAACTCCAGATTAATTTTGACCACCTAGGCCTCTTTGACGTGCATCCAATGCACAGTACACGGGCGTTCTGCATTTCGCCCTCATCCAAGTGCGGCCGCCGCGGTCGGGATTTAATCCCACGCCTTTGCCAACAAATAACGAAGCGAAGGAAAGCGTCGGAAAAAATGAATTTCTGCAATTGCTGAAATTGTTGGAATGATAGAGAGAGATTAAGTTTGTGGTAAGCGTAGTACTATAAAGGAACAAGGAAATAAAAGTGGAACCAGCGATAAGTTTTGGCGGTGGACACACACACACACACACACACACACACACACACACACACACACACACACACACACACACACCCGTGCTGCTCGCTCACACTGAGTCATTACACACACCACACAAACACACAAACACTTCCTGGATAAACGACCAACGCCACTACGCGGCCGTCTTCCTTTTTATTGCTTCGCGTATAGCTCTAGCTTGTCAGTCAGTCCTTAAACTACTCAGTAGGAGCTCTTTAGCAATGACTAGGAAACCACGAGAAGGCACTACGTTATCGCCATGCGTGCCCTACATCGTTCGCCGCTCCATCTGTCACCTTCGCCCGGTTGGTTTGTCTGGCACGCATGCGCAAAACCAAAGCTGTGTTGAACTAGCCGCTTTAGGGTAGATAGAACTGATGCAATACGGAGCATACCACTATCCGGCCTCTGGACGAAATGTGCTGGGCGTTGTACATTTTTTAGGTGCTTCAATCTGAGCAAGCCCATGTCTAGACTGTCGGAGCTATGGCTCGTGGCTATGGCCGCCTTCACGAAATGCGCTACCTTCATGCAGCTCTGATGTAAGTGAATGGTGCCTTCTTTTTTTCTCACACTGGAATATTTTTTTTCTAACAAGGATAAAAAGGGTGTTTTAATGGCTATCAGCTTTCTTTTGCACTCAAAGTTGATCTACAGTACTTACATTCAGCATTACTTTTAATGCCGTTGTACATGTGTCTGAGGATAATGCCTTCTTTTTTTCCAACTATAGCAGCGCGAATGCATTTTAATTGTGTATTCCTTTCCGCTGTGTGCTATAGCTATGCCTATAAGCACCATATTCTTTTTCATGTGTTCGGCACTTGCCTCAGCTAGGCTTTGTTGTCGGTTTTAGCTTGCCATACTTGCTCCTCAGAGTGCAGTTGGTTGAACTTATATTTTACGCATTCAGGTTCTCTACTAAGATGGATGGCACTAGCGTACTCTAGTTTTCTGAATGAGGCTTATTACTTATAAAAAGCTATTTTGAGTACGATACACTATCCTTAAGTTCCAGTACTAAGTATAAGGTACGAAACCCTGATGACAAAGATTGAAATTCTGCCGGGCAGTACAAAATTTATTTGGTTTTTGCATTTTAGCCTACATGAATGACGTTTTCGCCCAATTTTGAGAACGTACCTAAACGTCGGACAGCTTTACAGGGTTGTGACATAGAAGAGTGCATGCACGAGTCGATGAGTACTTGTAAAATGCTTACAACGTAAGCGCGCCTACGCAGGACAACCTCGAACTATAGTGCGCTAGTTTCTTTCTTATTTAACGCTTAGGATTCTTATTCTATTGTAGCTTGGTCTTTTTTTTGCGTGATGTCCAGCATACGTCGCTGTGTGATGGAACGCTATGCTAACACTGTGAATTTCGCATCGTAGTAACTTTTTTACCGAAAGGTATAGCTTTGTGACCACATAAAATAATTCAAAAGTACGATTGCTGACTTGTCGAGCCTTTTGACATTTGCAGAATATAAGCGTTTCTATTTTTCCTCTTGCTATAGTGAGGTATTTTTACCTCCTACAAAGACGCTATGAATTCCAATAATACGGTGAAGTTGAGTAGCGACTTACTATAGTACATTCAAAGGCGGCACGCGAATGCCTTTCGCTAAGCGGGTTCTACAGGTACGAGAGTTTGGTGATTACCTGTGTTATCTCGAAAAGTCTCTCCCTGGCAAGTTTTGCACCCCGCCCATTTCGTACATGCAGCTGAGGTTATTCTTTAAAAGGTTCAGGCCTCCAGCTGTCCTGTTTTCGTGCTGTGAAAGAAAGCCATTCATTTGATTGTGCCCGTGGGAAAAAAATAACAAAAGGCGGCGTTATTTACAGCTTCAGTAATACTGAACTAGACTTGGAATAAAGAACAGCATGCGCACTGAAAAGTGGTCTTGAGGCAGCAAACCTAACCACTTCTCCAACCAACCCCTTTCACACACGCATGTAGTGTTGTTCTTTTTTTTTTTTACTTTCGAATCCATGAACGACCTTCTTAGCCCTCGACTTCACCCCCAAGGACAAACGTAAAAAAATGAAGCCAACTGCAGTCTACCCGAGACTGATGCACGCTCCTATAGGGATCGACCAGTTCGGTTTTCTGCACGCTGCTCGTGACCTTGCATATATGTGGAAACCAGTTTTGACTGCATCGCGAGTCTCTTTTGCTTGTACTTCCCAGCACTGGCTTCTTCTAGAGCGCGTAGGTGAAACCCGAAAATCCGCATGACATTTCTCCGAGAGGTCGTGCGCGTTGACGAGCCTGACGGAAAGCCGGCGGCCGCGCTTTATTAACGGAGCGCGAACTGTCAAGCAGCCTCGGCCGGAACTGTCACGGCGCTGCGTCCCTCGGAGGCTCTGCATAGGCGGACGCGGCGCGAGCCAGCGTGAGCTGCGCGCCCACCGCGAGGAGCAAGTCGTGGCTTGCCACCGACGACAGCGCGGCGCTGGGCATTTCATTCGGTACCAAGTAGGCCACCCTTGTTTCAAGATGAAGCACGGGGCCAACTATGAGTTCTCTAATGAAATACATATGAATCGCTCAAGTGCTCTCATTGGCCAACCGCTGAGCCGTTTAGATGAAGTTTGTTGCAGTTAAGACAAAGCGAAATCCAACCAACCGCTGAAAGCCCAATTTTGGTTTCTTGAGATTCTTTAAAAGAAAATTTACAAAAAATCGGTAGACATTCAAATAGAGAGCTTGGAGCTCAAAGTCTACAACTTTGTAACTATGCGCCGCAAACATTAATCACAATTCTGGAAACTGCATCTGTTAGATGGTCTAAAGCTGATGAATATTACAGCCTGCGTGAAATCGCTGCAATGATCGCGCGTCTTTTGTAAAAGTGCTGTCTTAAATTATTGGTATAATTCCGAGTGGTGTATCACATATGAATTTTGAGAAACCAGATTCTGGTTATAAAGCCTTATGTGATATACCACTCGGAATTATACAAATAATTTAAGATTAAGATTCCCTGCCTTTCCTTCTCCACTTTTTCCTTCCTTCCTTCCTTCAGATTCTGGTTTTATAAACATAGCGTTTGATAAAAAAAGTAAAAAAAAAAAAAAGAGACGGGGCCCCGTCATTCTTTTTATTTCTTGTCCTTGTTTATCGTGCGCTACGTATGTGAAGCCAACACTCAACAACTCGCCCAAACCGCTGCACTTGTAGACCATGGGATTCGACGTGCCAAAGCAGCACACGAAGCTATGAAGGACGCCGTAGTGGGGGATTCCAGATTTATTTCGACCACCTGCAGTTAAATCTAAGCACACGAGCTTTTTTACTCGTACAATCCGCCCCCGTCGGAATGCGGTCATCCCGTCCAGGAACGTATACGCTTGACCTCGTGCTCAAGTCACAGAACGTCACAGCCCCCGCGGTGGGTGTCATTTTCGTCCGTTTTAGATATGTTTGCAGAATGGTGATATGTTTTGTTCTTGTTTTAGTTGTCGTTGCTGCTGAATTAGAATCGCAAAATTCATCCTCCCTTATTTTTTTTTTATTTTCCGGTTTATGGCAAAATTGTCATTGGCGGCCTAAATAAAGTCCGCTAGCAAAAGTCGGTAGAGTTTGGCGTTTTTCTTTTGACTGCAACAAATCTCATCAAATTTATTTATTTATTTATTTGTTTGTTTGTTTGTTTGTTTGTTTGTTTGTTTGTTTGTTTGTTTGTTTGTTTAAACAGATTCAGTGCCCGTAGGGCGTTACATAAGAGAGTCAGGACATAAAATACTACAAACACGCATACAAATAGGTCAGTTTTACAATCACTCATTACAGGTTTGAGGAATGAAAGTGTTGCTTTAGTACGACAACGAGCAACAGACACTTTATGACGGCGGTCAATACGAGATGATATGAATGAAGAATGGGAAAGTAATTCTTTCTAAAGATTAGAATTGTGCGGCAGCCGCATTTCGATGGGGGCCAAATGCAAACACGCTAGTGTGTCGTGCATTTGGTGCAGGTTAAAGAACCCCAGATGGTCCAAATTATTTCGAAATTCCCCACTACGGCGTGCCTCATAATCATATCGTGATTTTGGCACGTAGAACCCCAGAATAAAAAAAATATGAATATTTATATAATAAATTAAATGAAATAAGGCGAGAAGTTCTATTCTTTAGCGTGAAGTAAGCAATGGGAGGCATTACCTTTTGTTTCATCGAGGAAACACTAGAAAGACGGGAGTAGCTGGAGAAGATGAGACGTGCACTATACCATTCTGTACAGCTTCAATGTGACTTGTGAGACTGAATGAATGGATCCCACACAGAAGATGCATATTCTAGTTTGGAACCAACAAACGTTTTATAAAGGAGGAGTTTAAACGAAGAAGGAATCATTGAAAAGTTATAGCGTGGGTACTCAAGCATACGGTTAGCATTATTAACAATATAATAAATGGGGAGTTGGTCAAAAGAGGCAAGCGTTAATGTGGACTCGTAAGTATTCGTAAGTATAGCTACTTCATCGAGAACGAAACCATCGATGTCATACTTGCATGCGCTATTAGAAGGCTTACGATAAATTTTCATTTGTACTTCTTGGCATTTATTTTGATTTTTTATGCATTACCCCAACCAATAATAGGACTGTAGTGATGTGTCAGTATACTAGAAGAGATCACGCGGTATACTACACAGTCGTTTGCAAAGAGTCTAATGGAAGAATCAGGAAAATCTTTTATGTAAATGAGAAAAAGAAGGGGCCCAAGTACCGAACCTTGAGTAAGACCTGAACTAAGAGGACAGAGAGAAGAATCGTAGCCATTAGCAGTTACAAATTGCTCTCGGCTAAACAAGAGGTTTTTTATCCATGCACGTACGTTAAGGTCAAGATTTAGTTTACTGCGTTTAAAATAAAGTAGTTAATGGCGGACAAGGTCAAAATGTTTAGAAAAATCTGAGAATGTACATTCAATATAAAATCGCGAGTCTAGGGCTATTAAGAGACCATTAGCAAATGCAATATTAACTGTGTTCCACAGCAAAATGTCTTACGGAAGCCGTTATGATGAGATGTGAAAAAAGAATTAGCTTCAAGATGGTTAACTGGATAAGAATAAATAAGTTCAAGGATCGTACAAGAGACACTATTTAATGAATTGGTCTGTAGCGCAGAATTGGCATCACCATATTTAAACAATGACACCATTTTGTCCAACTTCCAATCACAAGGCCAAATACCTGAGTCCAATGTCTGAGGAAAACGTTTATACAGAAAAATGGACGTGTGAACAATTGTGCTTTTCAAGAATTTCGCGCTGCGCCATTGACACCCCATGATGATGAAATTTTTAAATTTCTAATGAAGCTAACGACACCGTCGAAATCAATAACCACCGTAGTCATTGCAGCAAAGTTTACGCTGTGGACGGTTTCATAGCTGAGCGGGTTTACGGGCCAGAGGACCCAGCGGGCGAGCGGAGACGCCACTGCGCATGTGCGGTACCCTGGGGTGGCCAGCGTGTTTACGGAGCGGTCCGCTCGGTCGCTGGTATCCTCTTCCCAGCGGAGCGCGCGCAGTGGACCAGCGTTTTTGGGAAACAGACATGGCGACCACCGGCACCAATAGCGGTATTTCGTCGGCGTCGCACCTCGGAGATGTTTCACCACTGAAGAGGACCTAAGGATCATGCGAGAGGTTTCAGCAACGAGGCCATTTGGCGACGATTTGAAGTGGGTGACCGCGATCGAGAACCTGAAGCGAGCGTACTGATATTTTCACAGTAACTTGTTCGACAGGTGGAACAATAAAGCGCTCCGCTCGATCAAGCGAGGGATCGCTGAGCTAAAACTCTTCCTTTCGTGCGGCGCTCCGGTGCCGTTGCCGTCTCCGCCTGCCTGCTTACCCGTTCAGCTATAACTCTCTAATGGGTTCTCCGTTTTTGTGTATCGAGATAAAAGCTCCCGAGGCAGTTTCCTTTTAAGATTTTCCATCGAGGGCTACACATTCGTTAAAAGCAAGCGCGCGAGTCACTTGACAAGTTTTTTTTTTTTTAATAGCCTGCCAAAAAATAAAATTCCCGAGAATTTGGCGGAAGGGTTGTCAGTATTAGAGGTAATTTCTTCTCCTCACTCTCTGTTTCTACTTCTTTTTTTTTAATGCGAGTCATTCCTGTCAAATGTAAAGCGTTTCTTTTTTTCTACCGGCCGCACTTGACAGTTTTCGTGGGCCGATCACGAAGGCATGCAGTGCAGTCTAACTCGCCTCGAACAGTCATCTAGAACTGCATTTGGAGCTCACAGCTCTCATCAAACATCCCGATAGCGTTGAATTTTACCTTCAGACTTGGTATAGCGCCGATGAAACAATGTGCAATCACTCATCGCTTGGCGCATCCACTCTCATATTCTAGGCACTGCGCAGCTGGGTTCTCCCACAAGCGCGCGTTGGCGTCACCAATGACGCACATTGTATTCGCTCCTTCCTAACCAGTGAATCCGCCAGTGAAACCACCGGTTGTATAACCGGTCAAGACCATTTCGAAACCAAAATCAGTTAACCGATGAACATTAAGTAATTGTGGCGAGCGATAAACATGTGTATAATGGAGCACATGTTCTAACACATGTTTTAACACATGGTCTAACACATGTCCTAAGCACATGTTCTAACAGTGTAAAATTGTAAAAGTGCACATAATAATCATCTTTAACAACGCAATGATCCATAAACATTTCATCTCCACAGCCTGCGGTATACATTTCGCTTCAAAGTATTACCATGGTTCGTGAATGCCCTCCTACTAGCAAACAACAATGTTTCGCCTTACATAGCGCTCCACTGGAGTTGTGGCTGCCAATTATTTTTTTCGTTTTATAGCTGAGGCACTCGTTCCTCACCGATAAGAGCACAGGCATTTCGTGTCTTGGAGTGATCAACACGTTGTTAACTGTTATGTTTCCATGTAAGAAAGGTTGGGACAGGAACGGCCATGCTTACAATATTACCTCGAAATTTTACTGCTGTGCTTAAACTACGGGCTTGGTTTTAACGCAACATGACGGCTGGTTTAGCGTGCTCTAGTTTCACCCCAGCCGGTCAGCGAACTTCGCGCACGTACGGGTAAATCTGTTTCAGAACTCTCGTCACACCACGGCCGATTGGATATGCTGCTCATATCACACTCGGCAACGCGGCTAGTTGATGAATTGACGTGATGTCTGGAAATAAATGTAGGGAATCACTGGCGCGTACCGTTCGCGATGCAAATGTGCGAATCACAGGCAAGACACTTGTTTCCATTGGCTATAGGCAGCGACATTATCAGTTTAAAAAAAAAATCCGTGGTGTGTCATCCGCAGTTCCCTGACTGTTTAATGTCGTTTGTGAAGTTTATTCCGAGATGGGCATCTATCAAAATGCTGTAGTATTCTTTCGGGCAAAATTCTTGAATGTCTTGTATCGCAATAAGTTGTCAAGTATCCAACATGAACAAGCAAAAAATAAAATAAATAAATATCGTCAGCTTGCTACAACTTATTTCTTCTGTGCATGGAGGAAACTTTTCGTACGGAGTATTCCGGCTATTTGAGCTTCGGAGCTTCGTCTGCAGGCACGCTTTGAGTGAATTGCCAGCGCTCTTGGATCCATCACCCCAGAAGCAATGAACAGGCGGTGTGTGTTCCGACGCGCACCGTCTGCGGAGGACAATGCTCCGCCGTGATGGGTTCCAGCGAGTTTATACCAAGTCAGTCGGTGTTCGCTAATAGTGCATAATAGTGAAGACACGACAATGCGTTCGGAAGTTTCGTGATCTCTGCAGATCACGACGCAATGACGGGGCGTTTCTTGGAGGCTTGTGCTCTAGCTCGCCTTCCTGTATCGATGCGAATCGTTTCCACAGGCCCGTCGCCGAGCTCTGGTACGTGACAATAGATCATTGGCCATGCATCAGCACCCAAAGATTCCTTGGATGTCGCAGTGAGCTTTGCCGAGGTCCCATGAAAGCCGATTGGTCATTGCAAGCGCGCAGGCATTAGGCGCACGCATACGTGTTCGGAATGAACGGCCTCGCGTTGGGGGCGAACAGCGCTCGCCCGAGAACTTCGCCAAAGTAGTGCCGCACATCGCGTGGCGGCGCGGGGGCGTTGTGCCGCTTAGGTCCCTGGTAGGCGGAGATTGCGCGCAGGGCGATGTCTCGGCGGTTGTAACGGTCTGTGCGCATGTTCGACAGGCGTGGTAGCGCGCCGACACGCCAAAAATCGGCTCGCTTAAAGTTCGTGGAAGGCGTGGACGGATGATGAAGTGAAGAACGAACCAGTTAGCGACTCCCTTCGTGTATCAACAAGCGATTGTGGCTTCTTAAAGGCCAACCGCAACGAAATTTGACTTTGACTGAATTGGTAATAAATGAACATATTAATACTACTGAATCAATTGTCGAAGATGCAGGGCTGGTAATTGTCTGTTTTTTCTTATTAGAATATCTTAAATAGCACTTAGGCAGAAGACACGTGCGCCTGCTGGTGCGCGCATATGATGGCAAGTCCGAGCATGTTGCCTCCGAGATTTTTCAGGGAGTCGCGGGCGCCGCATGATCTCGGAGGTCATGCCGAGGAGCCGCGCTGTTTAGCTTGCATGCGACACTGTCGATGAGCGGTATTGTGGCGTTTTTTTTTTTCGGTTTCGGTATAAGAAATGGCTATTCTTGTAAGCTTTGCGTGACACATCTACACTTATTTCAAACGTAAAATTTTGATTTTGCGCGGAGGCTTCTGTATTTCGGCACCATCTGAAATTAGACTTTTTACGGGGTTCAAAATATCGTTGCCATTAGCCTTTAACTAATTGTAGCTTATCACGGAGCTCTATGAAATAGCTCCTGGAAACACATATATTTTTCGACAGCACTTTTATGTCAAGCGTTTTATAGGATTCGACAGAACCATGTGTCTACTAAATAATTAAATAAGTAAGGTTGTCGGGTGTCTGTTCGTTCAATTCTAAAGTTCGTATACCCCTAATTACTGTCGGAGCGAATGTGTGACGCCATCATAGCGCTGTTTCTTAGGAGATAAAGAGCGACCGCAGTCACCGAAAATGACGATTTTTATAGAACGTGAACTTTTCACCTTCACCAGCAGTCAAAGCGCTTCCAGCCACGGCTCCGCGCGAGAATACGGCGCGACCCGATTATTGGCTGCGCCTCGCCATAATCGTGCAGGATGAACCAAACCTATAGGTGGCTGAGCGCGAGGGATTGTCGCGCCGGGCGCAATCGTTTCGGGCGTGATTTATGATCCGGCTCGACATTAAACTTTCAGGCTCCCCAAGCTCTGGCCGCTGACTGTGCCTCGCGCAGAATTAAAATACACGCCCGACAATGGCAACACGTTGAAAGCTAATTTGTCTTTAATAGATCGTCGCCGGTGCCATACTAAGACGGCGGATTAACTCGCGTGAATCCGCACTTCAAATAGAAAAACTTCATGTGGAGCCGAAAAAGGGGGCTAAGCGAGCAAGAAACCGAGCGAATGGCGCTACTCCAGCCTGCTCTCGAATTCAGTGCTCATTAAGGTGTTCGGACCTACATTTGTCTTGCTTCGAGCACTGAGCACCGCCACTTGATGACACTCGTCGCGTCATAATGAGCGAGCGCGCCTGAAAAGCACTCAGCGCTGCCCCGCGTCGCGGGCCCCCTCGATGGGCGAAGCGAAGTACGTAAAATGGGGCCCCATCATTTACAAGCGAAAAGTTAATGGCGCACAAAAGGTTTCCTGCACCTGCAATTGACTTCACTGCCTTTTTCTTTGTACATTTCATAGTGATTGTCGCTAATCCTAGAGAAAAGTTATCCGAACAAAAGTTATCTCCTGCTAACGCTTAAACGTTACGTTGGTACGAACAAGTTCGCGAAACATCAATTTTTTTTTCTCCTTTGTGACTTGCCAAAAGTGCGCATTGCGTCTATATCAAGCGTGACATGAACTTGACGTCCATGGCGTCCCTTCAACCCCTTTACTCCCCCCCCCCCAATTCGTTGCTTTTGTTATCAATTTGCTTATTTTTTTTTTCGTTGTTTTCGCGCTGCCTTTACAGAACAGCTTCAATGACAACTCAGCTCTTCGTTAAGTGGCACGGACGCGCAATAATATGCGTCATGAGATGCCCAGGTAGTGGTGATTCCTAGTTGCGGTAGAGCATATCAACACTGCTTGCGTGAACCTCTTATTCAGGATGTTTGTTTTCATGAGAGAGCGTTGAACTTATGAAATGGACCAGGTGCGCTAACGAGCAGTGCGCCTGAACTTTGCGCTTGACGTACCCGCGTTTCGATTACGGGAATATATACGTCGACAGACCTCATTCACAGAATGTGCACTTCAAAGCATCGCGCAGTAAACGTTCTTGCTGTATTTTGTGCGCCATGTTTTGCAATCGGACCAGGAAAAGGTGGAAGAGGGAAGGGGAAGACCCGTCAGCGCCACGCAAAGTGGGAAAAGTGACGTAAACGAGTTGCGAATTGAAATCCTAGGTAAATTAAACAGGATTTTCTTGCAACTTATAGCAACGCTGTTCTGATCAGTAGGCAAGCACGTGAGTGTACCGGTACTTTCATTAATTGCCGAGGCGGTGGCATTAAATCTATAAATAAGGTAGGGCTCACGAAATTCCCGGTCTCATATATATTGCCTGATATAAAGCTTGATAGATATTGTAATGAAGAAAACCAGCCCTTCTTGTAGAAGCAGATTGCGCTGCTCATGCAGGAAGAAGACGATTCAGCAGCTCAAAGCTTGCGCTGGTTCTGCCGTTGTCGGTTAACTTGCCACGACTGTGTCCAGCAATAAAGGAAAGTGCTAATCCAGAACATTCGGTTATATTTGGTGGAGGTGCTGCATCACTGCAGCCCCGGAACTCTGCCGTCGTACCTTGCTTCCAGTTTCTATCACGGCCATAGACGAAAGGCAGCAGGCTGCTTTCCAGCTTCTGGCTTCGGTCTGTTCCGGCACCCTTCGGCAACGCGACCCTGCTTAATTCAGCGGTACCGACGACTAGGACGTGGCGGACTGGTTTACGTCATACGGCCGGGTAAGCAAGCAAAACAACTGGGATGATGCGTTGAAGCTCAACGATGCCATCATTTATTTGACTGGTGTCGCCGTGTTTCCGTAACCACTAGACTGACCACCTGGTCGGCCTTCAGAACGAGATTCACGGACCCGTTCGGTCATGAAGCCGTTTGCAAATTTCGTTCCGAACAGCGCTTGCGAGGAGCAGCTCAGTAATGTGGCGAAAACCGTACCAGTTATATATATACTGAAGATGTGGTTGACCTTTGCAAGTGCGTCAAACCATTCTTGACGCAGGCCGACAATATCATGCACATATTGAAATGTGTCACTGGCGATGCATTCCAGATGCTCGTCGCCAAGACTCCGCAAACAGCCGCCAACGCCATTCAACTGTGTCAAAGCTATGACTAGCTGCGGAAGCGACGTGACTCCACTTGCAGCGCCTTCTAGCCCGACGAAACTATTTCGGCCATAGCAGCTGCTGGTCTTGCGGGGCACCGTACACTCTTCGTTACTGCACTCGATCAAAAAGGTTGCATGCGAGGATATTGCGCGCCAGCTCTTCCTTTTTATTGCTCTCTTGGCGCGTCGTTCAAGAGCAATATTTCGAGGTGCTACCCGCAGCCCCTATACTCGTATACGTTCCAGATGATTGCTCCACTCAGCTACACCAAAGTCGCGGTCACGCCTAGGCCTTCGCCCGTCGGGAACTCCTACGTGCCCGCACGCGCCTTTCTTGCGTCCCTTCAACTTATGCACCAGGCTGCCCGTTCATTCTCTTGAACGGCACCACGTTTTCAAAAGCCGTGGTGCACTCCAGACAACCCCCCGATATGCGTCTCGTGTGGTTTCCCTGGACACATAGCACGTTTTTGTCGCCGACATGGGTATCTATCAAGTGACGACGTGTGCAAAAATATTTATAATTTTGCACCGACACAGCAGAATGCTTCCTCTGACCCACCTTTTGACTCATTTTCTTCGATTTGTCGAAACTTCAACACACGTCAGTCGCCTTCACCACGTCGCCATATCCTTTCACCAATGCTGCGATGCCCTCAACCTGGTGCGTAGAAAAACTAGGAGCCGCAGTTCCGGGGCAATAACTGCGCTGTCTTCGAACTTTTCAAGACCTAATTGTTGCCACTGTAGTGTTGCTGCCGTCTCCGTCGAAGGTGTGCCCGTTCTAGGTCTTGTCGACACGGGAGCCGCAGTGTCTGTAATGACTGAAAAACTGTGCCGTGAATAAAGTATCGACGCCCATACCAGACTTTGTACTCAGCACTTGAACGCGCAACGAGTCCGAGCTTTCGTGGCGTGCGCAGCACGGGTCGTTATTCAGGACGTTCTGTACTCAGTCGAGTTGGTTCTGCTATCGAAATGCTCCCACAGCGTTTTAGCTGGGACTACTACTGCGCTCATCATGCCGTCATCGACGGTGCCCGCGCGGAAGTTGAGTTCACGCCGTTCTGTGACTCCGCTTTAGTTGACTCGCCGCCTCTCCCTCCAAATGTGTTCGTGGCGGCCGACACTGCAATACCCCGTTCCTCATCCGCGCTGGTGCCGCTTTCCTGTGACGTCCCTACAGGCTCAACTGTTCTTCACACTCCTTCTGAAACCGCTGGGCGCCGCAAGTGCTTACTGGTTCCTTTCGCCGTACTCACAGTTCACGATATTTCCAGCGCCGTCTAAGGTTCCAATTGGTTTCCCTGTCCTTGCACTTTACTGTGGTGTGGGTGGCTTGGAAATGTTGACGAAAATGATTCCGTTTCTACATACGTCGTTCCTGACAGCCCCAGTAATCTTCAGATTGACGCCATTGGAGCTTCCGTTCTACTATCTCGACCATCATTCCCCGTTGGCCGTTTCTCGAAGCGTCGACGCCTATCTTATGAAGCAACAATGCGCTTCCACGCCAGCTTCAATCACCTACAACCTTCTTTGGGCCATATCTCAACCGTGGCTCACCACATCGACACTGGTCTTCACGCTCCTTTGCGTGAGCACCCACATCGTGTCTACCACTACGACGCATAATCGCAGAAAACTGTGACGACATACTTCACCGGGGCGTCACACAGTCCTCGATCAGCCCACGGGCATCACCCGTTCTTCTGGTAAAGAAAAAAAGTTAACCTTGCTTAACACACGCGGCGATCACCTCAAAGAGTTAGTTTGTACTGGCAAGGTAGAAATGAACGTGCCATCGTGGCTATAATGGTAAGAGCATCGGGCTGCTGTGCTGGGGTCCAAGGCTTGACCTCCACCATCGGGCACTAATTCAATTTTTTGAAGGCATGAGCTATCCGGCAGTCCACAGCAGCACCCAGCCGCACCCAGCAACTACGGTCAGGGAAGTCCGGGACGGCTCGATGAGGTAGGTTCTGCGTTAACTACCGCCGGCTCAACAAGATCATGCGCTACGACGTCTATCCCTTGCCTCGTATAGATGATGTCCTCCGCTGATTACAAGGAGCCTAATTCTTTTCTTCATGACACCTGCGCTCTGGCTATTGGCAGGTGCCGATGGCTGAGGCCGATCGCCCTAAAACTGCCTTTGTAACTCCCGATGGCTTGGTGCAGGCGCTCATCATCACCAGGTCTCTACGGGATAGCTTATGCCATCCTACGTCACCTGGATCCTAGGGCACAACGCTCTCTCCTTGACCTCGTCAACCAGTCTTGGCATGACAGAGCAGTTCCTGAGCAATGGAAGTGCAGCTGCATGGTGCCTTTGCTTAAGCCTGGAAAATCTCAATAAGGTAGGTTGTGCATTGACTACCACCGGCTGAACACGATAATGCGCTACGATGTTTATCACTTGCTTCGTATAGACGATGTATCGGTACCCAGCCGGTACATCCTACCGACCGATTGCACTTGACAGTTGCGTCGGTAAAGTAATGGAATGTTACTAATCCGTCTTGAGTGGTACCTTGTGAATTACGGGATCTACCCTCACACTATTGCTGCATGCCAAAGGGGAAGTTACTTATATTACAACGTCATTGACCCTGTGACCTCTGAACAGCAGCGAAAAATCTGTGAAGCGTCTTTTAGTGGCGCTATTCCTAGATGTAAAAGCTGCGTACGATAACGTGACTCATGAAGCCATCCTTGATGCTTCTGGGGCTGCCGAACTCGGAGGTCACATCTTTCGTTGGCCTAGAAACTACCTGCGCAGAAGATCAATGATCGTGCTTACTGAAGATGGGTCCTACAACTAAACATTTTCCGGTCATGATGTCCCACAAGGCTGTCCATGAAGGCTGGCATGTCACCACTAGCCTTGAAGCGGCTGTCCCTTTTTGATTCGTTACCATTATGACTCTCAAAGTAGTAAAAAGGGTATGCATGTGAAGTGTGGGAAGCCGGTCACGTGGTAGATGTAGACAGGGAATGGGAAACTGACGGTGGTCTGCTCCGGACCACCCGTGAGTCGTTTGCACTTCGCTCTTCACTCGAAGAGATAGGTCGTGTCAAGTGCGCTCCTGAACAACACATTGTGATGTGGTGAATGCGCGCGCGCGCGCGAGAGAGAGAGAGAGAGAGAGAGAGAGGAAAAGCAGGGAAGTTAACAAGAGGAGAGTTTTCGGTTTGCTACCCTTCACTGGGGGGATATAGGGTTTAATTGTAAAGACGAGAAAGAGGGAGAGGAGAAAAGAAAGAAAAAAGAAAAAGAAGAGAAAAGAAAACAAAAGAAAACAGGTAACAGAAAAGACGCTCCAAGCACAGGCGTTCACACAGGCCAGTAGATCTCAAGAAGCGCAGTAGCGCTTGCACGGCCTTCTGATGTGATGTTAAGTCGCGTTTAAGTCGCGTCGATGTTTCAGAATTATTTCATCCGATAGAGGCTGGTCGTCCAACTGGTTCAGCAAGATGGAAAGCGGTTGTGTCTGCACACTGTACTGCGGGCACTGGCAAAGAACATGACGAATTGTTTCCTTGTCGCCGTAATCGCCACACGCTGCGGTGTCGGCCACCCCTATGCGGAACGCGTAGGCATTGGTAAACGCGACGCCCAACCATAGCCTACACGAAAGGGTCGCGTCTCTTCGGGGAAGTCTTGGTGGAAGTCGGAGGCTTAAGGTTAGCTCCAGGGTGTAGAAACGGGCGTGCATAAAATATGGTTGATTCCACTCTGACGTAGTGCATTGACGTGCAAGTAGGCGGAGCATTCTTCCAGCATCTGTTCTAGACAGCAGGATCGATAGGCGGTTGTCTTCTAGCAGCTTGATCGGCACGTTCATTGCCGATGATACCACAAAGACAAGGTAGCCACTGAAAAATTATTTCATCTCCTTTCTCACTCAGGTGTTGTATGGCTTCTGTGATTTAAAATACCAACTGATCATGCGGACCGCGCCGTAAGCCTGACAATAAACACCGTAGTGCCCTCTTCGAGTCGTAAAAAATCGACCATTTGTGTGTTGATTCGTCATTAATAAAGTGCAGTGCGACTCGAATCGCTGCGAGTTTTGATGTCATCGACGTTGTGAAGGGAGATCTTTTCAACTTGAATGTGGTGGCTTTTGCTGGAATGACGACAGCTGTGGTAGAGCTCTTTGGCAGGACGGAGCCGTCGGTGTATATGTGGGTGTAATACCAATACTTCTCATTTCATAGGAGTAAGGTAAGCTGTTTAAGATACGGTGATGACATATCTGCTTTTTTTTCCGGACACCAGGTATTGTCAGGTTGACCTTTGGTTGAATGAGGCACCAATGAGGAGTCGAAGGTCTCGGGGCAGGTGTTAAGCAAGATGGTATAGCATCACCATGTGCGGATACCGTTCAGCAGAACGAGGCACATGGTCTCTCCGCAGGAAGAGAGGCTAGATGGTGGCATGGAGTGCAGGCAAGGTGCCTTACGTGCACTCTCAGTGCTTCAATTGTGATGTGGGCTTTGATGAGGTGGCCTCTAGCGATTGAAATAGTTGCCGCCTTTGGCGCTCTCCAAGGGACACCTAGACAAATCCTGAGCGCCTCAGCCTGAACGTTTTGAATAATACGTAGCCTTGTTTTACTTGCATTTTTCAATGCTGGCAAGCTGTACCGCAAGAAAGCCGAGAAGTACCCTGACAAGACCACTGCCGTAGCCTCGTTTCCTGTTCCCCGTGACAAGAGAGCAGTCCGTCGCTTTCTAGGGCTCTGCGCGTACTATCGCCGCTTCATCGCCAATTTGTCTAGGATTGCTGAACCTCTGACTCGCCTAACATGAGAAGATATATCATTTGTCTGGAATTAAGAGCAGGACGAGGCATTCACAGAGCTACGGGAGCGTTTGCAGACACCACCAGCGCTTGCTCACTTTAAGGAGGTCGCTGATACTGAAGTCCATACTGACGCCAGCAACGTTGGTCTTGCCGCCATCCTGGTCCAACACCAAGACGGCACAGAGCGCGTGATAGCTTACGCCAGCCATACTCTTTCACGCGTAGAGGTAAACTACTCCACATCGGAGAAAGAGTGCCTCGCTGTAGTATGGACCACCATGAAGATTCCGCCTAACCTCTAGGTCGCCCCTTCAAAGTAGTGACCGACCATCATTCATCGTGCTGATTGGCCAATATACGGGGGGGGGGGCCTCAGGGCGACTCACACTATGGAGCCTTCGTCTGCAAGAATTCGATCTTACCATAGTATACAAATCAGGCCGCAAGCACGAAGATGCTGATTCGTTGTCGTGTGCACCCATAGAAGTTTGTGACCCTGACGCTGAGGATGACAGCGGATTCCTTGGGGCCCTCACCGCAACGGACTTAAACGCACGACAGCGCGAGGACGCCGAAATCCGCGCAATCATCGAAAATCTTTAAGGACGCAACTCTCCCATACCACGACGCCTTTCTCAGTCTGTTATGCTTCTGCCTCCGAAGTGGCGTCTTGTATAAGAAAAACCCGAACAGCAACGGTAAAACCTACCTTCTCGTCGTACCTACTGACATCAGTGACATGCCCGATGACATTCTTCATGCCTGCCACGACGAGCCCGCGTCTGGTCACTTATGTTCCTCACGCACTCTGGCCAGAGTTCGACACTACTGGCCCACGGAGGAGGAGACAAAGGGTAGGAAAGACAGGGAGGTTAGCCAGTGTAAGTACCGGCTGGCTACGCTGTGCTGGAGAAAGGGGTAAAGGGAATAAAAGGAGAAAGAAGAAGAGGAAAAATATGGAAACCAGAAAATTCACACAGTAACGCGATACTACGCGCTACAACATTCAAAGGCGGTCGCACAATTCGCATGTCCTGAAAAACTTCAGCAAAGCCCTTAAGGCCTTGAGGGTGGAAGCCCGTCTGGACCAGTGTCCTAGAGCTTTTTCCTCTGTAAAGGGGCGATTGTCTAGATTGTCTAGAGCACTTTTCTTGGCACTTTGTAACGGGGACAGCACTAATTGGAATGACTATTACTCCTGCATGTGATGTTTGCGGATGCGAGGAGAACATTGACCACTTATTGTGCCATTGTCCTCAATTTCAAGCACAAAGACAGTCTTTGTCCAACACATTGAGGAAACTAGATGATCGTCCTCTTAGTGAACAGACCATATTAGAGCACCGTCCCGACCGATCATCGGCTCAGAAGGTAGTGAAGGCACTTTTGTGTTTTCTCAGAACTTCTGGTTTGCTCGAGCGACTCTAACTGAAGTGCTGTCCGTACACGTATCTACACCTTCTCTCTCCCTTCTTTCTCTTCCCCTTCTCCCATCCCCCAGTGTAGGGTAGCCAACCAGACTATTGACTGGTTAACATCCCTGCCTTTCCTGAACTCTCCTCTCTCTCTCTCTCTCTTGTAACGGGGACAGTCACAAAGGAGGTACTCAGTCGTCTCCTCGCAGCCGCAGGTGTCACAAGTAGGGCTGTCGGCCATTCCAATGCGGAATGAATAGGAGTTCGTGAATGCCACACCGAGCCACAGGCGGCACAGAAGTGTTGCTTCCGCTCGTGGTAACCCTGGTGATAGACGGAGTTGCAGACGTGGATCCAATCTGTGGAGACGTGCGTTCGTGAATTCACTGGTGTTCCACAGGTTCTACGTAAGCTCGCGGGCAAGGGAGCGAAGACTTGTGGCTGCATCTGTTCGTGACAGTGGTATTGGTATAACATGGGCACCATCGTGGGCCCATCGGGCGGCATCATCTGCACTGTGATTTCCCGAAATTCCGCAGTGACCCGGTATCCACTGATAGATGATGTTGTGCCCATTGTTGATTGCGTGATGGTGAAGTAGTCGGATGTCTGCGACTAGTTGCACATTTGGTCCGTGGTTGAAAGGGGACATGAGACACTGGAGAGCTGCCTTTGAGTTACACAAGATGGACCATGAATGTGATGATTTGTGAACAATAAACTCCTGAGCAGCACGGATAGCTGCGAGTTCTGCAGCCGTCGATGATGTAATGTGAGATGTCTTGAACTTGAGGGTGACACACTCTGCGGGAATCACCACTGCTCCAGCTGAACATTTAGAGGAGACAGAACCGTCCGTGTAAACGTGGGTGCGTCCTTTGTGCTTGTCATGCAGGAATGAAAGCACGGTTTGTTTGAGGGCGAAAGTTGACATCTCCGTCTTCTTTTTGATACCGGGAATAACAAGAAGAGCCTGGAGTGGATGGAGGCACCACAGCGTTAGAGATGGTCGTGCTGCAGGCGTGAAATATGACGGTAAAGTTCCGTGGTTGGCGGCAATAATCTTGCTAAACGTTGAACGTGTTCGAGCGGCAGGAAGGGAGGTGAGATGATGCGATGGAAGTCGGACGACGTGCCTGATATGCATCCTTAAAGCGTCGACTTGAAGATACGTATTGATGGGGTGGTCGTGCGCGATGGCTATTGTTGCTGCCGTGGATGCACATCTGGGAAGACCAAGGCAAATTCGCAGAGCTTGAGCTTGTACAGACTGGAGGGCACGGAGGTTGGTCTTACCGGTCCCACCCAGTACAGGTAAGCTATAGCGCAGGAGACCGAGGAACAGTGCGTTATAGAGTTGGAGCATCGCACTCACAGACGCACCCCAATGGCTTTCCCGCAAGAAATCTGAGCACGTGGGTTATCATGACTAATTTCATTTTTAGGTAGGAGATATGAGGACTCCAGGAAAGGTCTCGATCTATTATCACTCCTAGAAAGCGGTGCGTCTTCTCGTAGGCAATCTGCTGTCCATTAATTCTGATAACGTACGGTTTCATTGCTTTGCGCGTGAAAACGACTATAGAGCACTTCTCGGAGGACACCTCCTGACCTCGCGCTCGATGGTAACCTGATGGTGGTGTGGCCGCTTTTTGTGGCCCAAACTACTGGCCCAAACGTTCTGCATCCGTAAAGCGCTACGTAAAAAGTTGTCGTGAATGTCAACGCCGAAAATTACCGTCACTGAAGCCCGCAGGGCTGCTGCAACCGATCGCACCCCCTTGGGCACTATTCGAGTAAGTTCATTACAGGAATGAACTTACTCGGACCTTTTCCATTGTCAACCGCCGGGAACAAGTGGATCGTAGTAGCCACAGACTACTAAACGAGGTAAGCCGAGACAAGGGCTCTACAAGGTGCCACGGCTGCGGATGTTGCCCAGATTTTTATAGACCAGATCGTTCTTCGACATGGCGCCCCGTCGTGCGTGATCACTGACAGAGACACAGCTTTCACGCTCCAGCTGATTGACGATGTATTCAAGCTAAGCTATACAAGCCATCGCAAGTCCACTGCATGTCATTCGCAGACCAACACGTTGACCGAACGCTTGAACCAAACCATCACCGACATGTTAGTCATGTACGTAGATGTACAGCACAAGACGTGGGATCAGGTCCTACCGTACGTAACATTTGCGCACAACATAACCATGCAGGAAACAACGCGATTCACGCCGTTCCGTCTTGTCTACGGACGTGAGGTTCAGACAATGCTGGATGCGATGCTTCCACACGATTACGACGCCTTTGCTTACCCCTGATGCTGAGCAACTTGCGCAATACGCCGCAGAAGCTCGCCACATCACACAACAGCAGAGTGCAGATGCACGCCGCTACAATCTCCGCCAAGGGTTCTCAGAGAAGCTGCCCAGTCGGTACTTTGAACCCTACAAAGTGTTGCGTCACGTTCACGACGTGAACTACGAGGTTCTCCCGGATAGTGCCATATCGCCCAGCGTCGAAGGCACCGCTCGGAAATTGTCCACGTTGTACGACTCAAGCATTATTTCACGCAATAGTACAAGGTCTCAGCCTTTTGACTTTGTCCCCTCCCCCCATGCATACTGTCTGTTCGTTCCCCCTTTTCTCTTTAACTACGTCGACTTGCACGAGCATCAGGACGATGCCCGTTTTTTTTTTTCAGACTGGGTAAATGCCACCAGGTCAGCAGGTGCGGCGAGCGCGAGCCAGCATTCAGGCAAGGAAAGGATAAGTTGTTTTTGGGTCAGCCATCTTCTCGGCTTGTGCTCGTCTCTGCCGGTGCGGTACTTCTTGCCATAAAGACCTTCTGTAGTACGTGACAATAGTTGCAGCATAACGCTTGTGGACATTCCCCAGGCCTTTCCAGCGAAGAAACTGAGAAGGTGACAGATTCCTGTTAACCGTTTCTTCATCTGCAATACATGGGGGCTCCATGAGATATTTCTGTCAATTATGACACCAAAGAATTTATGAGACCGTACAAGCGGTATCACCTGTCCATTGATTAATACACTGTAGTGCGTCATGGGCTCATGCGTAAATGCTACAAGTGCACATTTATCCGATGAAATCTCCAGGCCTTGATTGCAGAGGTAGAGTGTAGTCTGAACAGAAGCTTTTTGGAACCTTGCACGCAGCTGTAAGCGTGTCACTCCGAACGCCCAAACGCATATGTCGCCCGCGTACATTGATAATTTAACTGTGTTCGGAAGGTGATCGAGGAGACCTATCAGCGTGAGTTTAAACAACGTAAGGCTCAGTACACCGCCCTGGGGGACGCTACAGTAGGAATAATGTATAGGAGTGCGGCCGTCCTCGGTGCTCACAAAGGAAGATCGCATAGAGAGATAGTTATATATCCATCTAAACATCCGACCCCCGAGGCCTACCTCTCAGAGAGCGGCGAGGATGGTTTCATGTGTAACGCTGTCGTACGTCCTTTAGACATCGAGGAACAAAGAAGCGCAGAGACGTTTACATCCTTTTTTGGTGCTGAACGTAGGTAACCAGGTCGACGACGTTATCAATCGATGAGCGGCCACGTCGGAAACCTGCCGTGGCGTCTGGGTAGACGTTGTGGTATTCCAAGTACCACTTCTGGCTTCGGAGGGTCATCCTCTCCATCACTTTGCCCACACAGCTCGCCAATACAATCGGGCGATACGATGAGAGCTCCAACGGAGACATTTTAAATCATGGATACGGGACCTCAACGAAGTGTGAATTAATGCTAACGCATTTTTCTCGTATTGCCCGCTAAACAAATTCTAATTTTTTTTTTTCATAAATGTGTTCTACTCCTATTGCGCGCATACCTACACTGCTGGCTATACCACTTCCATTAGTTTTACCGGAGCTGTGATTATACCATCGAGCTCTGTCTCTCTACAGCATAAGTTTTCGCATGATATGACATCGACAGTAAGGAAACTTGCGGTTCACCAAGTTGCCGTCGATTATTTGATTCAATAACTGCCTAATCTATGGGCAATATTTCGGGATTCGAAGGCTGCCCTATAAACGTTGCATTTTTCCTTGCCGCATGCCTCTCGTGAGCGGATGGTATATGAAGTTAGACATACTCACCACAAAGATTGAGAGAATGGTCATGACATTACGTTTCATTGGCTGCTGAGCCACTGCAGAATTACCGGCAACGACAGGGCAGATGAAACAGCGTGCTCGGCTCATCAGCAAGATCGGCGCGTACCAATACCGCAGTTGAGAACCGAAGCAGCGTGACAGCTTTACTCACTTGGACGTAGCGATAGACTTCGATATTCGAATTCGGCGCTTTTTACCAACTCGCAGTTATATTGACTGGAACCTGACATGCTACTTCGCCTACACCACCCGGGTTCCCCGGTCGTGAAACAACTTTAGTGCGCCGCCTGTGGTTGGTCGTCGCATTCAACAACGCTTATTCAACAGCGCTGTATGCAACTCTTGATGACTGAATGAGATCATGGACACATTATATGCCACTGCACATCCTAGAACTCTCAACGACATGTTCTGAGCATGAGCCTTACTCGTCTAGACGACAGACGGTTCTCGGAAGCTTAGACGCTAGACTAAGCTTCCCTGTCAACAGACGACAGACTGTTCTGACCGACAGACCGTCCTCATAGACCACTGCTAGTATATTGCACAAGGCCACCAAGGCATTGGTGCGCTCTTTTGCAGATAACTTGACTAGACAAGTGCTTGGGAGTTAACATTCATCATGAGTGAACATGTACGTGAATGAACATACATTTGCGGTGGCATGCACGATGACTCTCCTTCTCCTCCCTCTTTCCTTCTTATGTTCTATCTCCCTTTACCCTACCCGCGTGTAGGGTAGCCAACCGGGCGTGACCTTGGCTAACTTCCCTGCTTTTCCTTCTCTCTCTCTCGATGACTTATATGAATTCAGTTATATCAATTCATTTGTTTTTCTTAAGGGAAGGGCAGGCATAGTCAGGTGGTGTACAGCCGTTTGCCTCCCTTCCTCAGTTTGTAGCCTATAAAGCGAAACAAAATCATTATTATTTATTCGTACTATGTGATGCCATTCTGGCTCTGCAATGCACCTGCCACTTTTGAACGCATGATCGATGACATCCTCCGTAGCCTCAAGTGGCAGACATACCTATGTTACCTGGACAATATTGTGATCTTTGCACATGACATTGGGACGCATGTCCAACGCCTCGAAAATGTGCTCCCTTGCCTCAGCTCCACTGGACTACAGCTAAATTCAAATAAGTGTTGCTTTTGCGCTCGAAAGCTGCTTATTCTGGGCCATGTAGGCTCCCGGGATGGCGTCTTTCCGGGTATACGACGGAACTTTTTTGTTTCGTCGTAAGTTTCCTTAACCAAGGACAATGAAAGATCTTCGCAGCTTCTTCAGCCTTTGCTCATATTTTCGTCGTTTCATCCGCAACTTCGCCTCGATCTTATGCCGCCTTTGACTGATCTTCTCCGCGGCAGCAGCGAGCTCCCGGCGTTATCGCCAGCATGCGACGCGCATTCACCGCACCACGCTGCCTTCTTATACGTTACCTTTGATCCTGTGACATTTAGACCCACGGGCCCCGACTGAAATTGATACAGACGCAAGCAGTGTCGGCCTCTGCGCTGTGCTCATCAAGTGTAAGCCTGTATTTGATAAGTACGCCGTTGCTTACGCGAGGCGTGCACCCACCAAAGCAGAACCCAACTATTTCGTTACGGAAAATGAGTGTCTAGCGATCACATGGGCCATAGACAAGTTTCGCCCTTACCTTTACGGACGCCCGTTGTTACGTCTCAACACCGCCAAGGCGTTAATTGGGCGTTTGCCACGAGTCAAACCAACACCCATCCATCAGCGCCTATCCAGACGTCAACGCAGCGTGGACACAGGCTCTTGACGGGTCCCCCAAAAGGCTCTCACCCCACCCTTTACCTGGCAGCCTGACCGAAGGATGAAAAAGAGGGGAACAACCTGGATGACCTGAGAGTCACAGGTTGCTTTCTTTCCACATATTCCAAATTAGTCTCTTCGGAGGCAGAGCTACTGCTGTTTGTTGCGAGCCTGGGCGTAGTATCGCCCCGACGTCGAGGGTTGCGATTTGCTGCTGGACATTCCTTAGATTCCCTAGTCGACTCGCCTAGCGAAGACGACAGACTTCTCGAGAATGAGGACAGAGGGTCCTGCTGTGAACTGCGACGTTTAACTTACTCCTAGATGGAATGGGCTTCCGTACCGGAGCCGTGTAACTAAGCCAATAAACTCTTTCTCTTCATGTTCTACAACCTGACATAGCAGTTGATGGGCTTGGTGGATTCCTTGCCCTAACGCCACCCTAGCCGTAACACCGTTCGACACGGTCACAGGTCACCATGCATTACATTGGCTTTCCTCTTTGAAAGATCCGACCGATTGACTCGGCCGTTGAGTACTGCGGCTCAAGGTGCGCAACATTTGCTTCATTTGCTGCTCTGGACGCAAACATTCTTATGCAGGCGCTCTGTCCGGCTCGCCTCTCGGTGTTGTGTCCCAGTCTGTGTCCACCTACGACGCGTCCTGACTCTTCGTCACCGACATGATCCTGGTGCAACGAAAGGTCACCTTGGTTGCTTCCCTTATGGACTTGCGTGAACCAACACCGCGTCCCGTCTTTCGAAAAATGCGCAGTCAAGCGCAACAAATCATTAATCGCGACGGTTCGCTATACCGTCGCAATCATCTCTCCGAGGGACACAAATGGCTCTTGGCTATTCCCCCCTATCTGCTCTCAGGCTTATACGCCTCCTTTCACGCTGACCCACAGTGCACTCATGCCCCAATGATGAAGACTTACACCTGCCCCTGCTACTATGGGCTCTGAATGTGCCGCTTCGTCTGCCGCTAGATCCGTTCCTGCTTCACTTGCCAGCGCCGGAAGAATCCTCCTAGCGGTTCCCCTGCTCTCCTACAGCCATTGCCTTGTCGCGCCCACCCCTTTGACTGCGTTGACATTGATTTCTATGGACCTAATTCCATCACTCCTGCTGGCAACGACTAAATAATTATTGCCATAGGTCACATAGATCACGCAGGGACTTCATCATTGCCATCTGCATCGGCAAGGAGCCCTGCGTCTTTCACTGTGCACCACATCATTTTACGGCGTGACGCACCACGTCAGCTGCTTAGCGACCGAGGACGTGTCTTTTTGTCGGAAGTAGTCGAAGCAATTCCAAAGGAATGCCACGCCATTCAGCCGATCACCATTGCCTACCATCCTCAAACGAATAGTCTGAGAATTATTTAGCGGAACATTGGGCGATTATACTGACAATGTATACGTCGCTTCCGATCCCTAAAACTGCGGGCGTGTTCATCTATAATACTACACGCAGACCACGACTGGATTCATTCCGTACTCCCTGCTTTAAGGACACAAGCCCTCCTGCACGCTACAGACCACCCTTCCTTACTACCCTGATATAAGCGAGTCGGCGACAGTTTCCCAAGCTGGTGAATACGCTGAAGAATGTCGCCAGAATTCCAACACCCTCACCACTGCCGAGCAGCAGCTCCAAAAACATCGTCACGATGTCTCGAAGCCTTCAGCGCCTTATTTTTAATCCTTTTTCTCTATTCCTTGTTGTCCAAATAAACTTCCAACTTCACTCTTCCGTCTCCCTTGTGTGACTCTGGACCCCTTCAGCCAGCCCCGGTCAGTCGACAAAATTCTTTCGAAGTACCACAGCCCTTACCGCGTGGTCAGACAAACTTCGCCCGCGAATTACGTCTTCGAGCCGCTTGAGTCCACTTCTGATCAACGACTCGAAAGCGTAGAATTATGCATATAGACCAGCTATAAGAAGTTATTATGACCTATGACCCTGCACTCGTGTCCTGTCCTCAATTCGTCAGGATGGCTTTTTTTTTTCCGGTGGGGAAGTTAATCTAGTGAGGAAGACCAGCACTGCTCGTACAAGCAGAGGGCGCTGCTCACGCAGGGAAGGATGCCATAGAACATGCACCTATAAAGCGAGATATAAGAAGGAAGAAGAAGCATGTGCTTGCTGCGGTAAAGCTAGGGAAACGATGTAGCATGTTTTAGTAGAATGTGAAGACATCTGCCTAGCGGTCGACTTAGACACCACTAGCCTCCTTGAAGCCCTTGGGTTCAGCGAGAGCAAAGGAAAAGCAAACATGCCCGCTGTATGGATTAGTAAGAGGCGATCGGAAGATTATTGTAAGAAAAGTAGGGAAACGACAAAAACGGAGACGTACAAAAGCAAAGTTCACATAGGGGGTCAGGAAATTTGGTTGTGAGAGTTCATCGTGTTTTTTTTTCTTTTTCTTTTTCTTTTACCTATGTAGGACATTAGGAAGTATTATAGCAAGACCTTGGTGGCGCAACCCTCCGTCCCGTTCTAAAGGGAACGCTCATAACATCCATCCATCCATCCGGCGACGATTCAGCAGCTCAAAGCTAGCATTGATAAGCGTCTCCAAGACCAAATCAGTACTTTGTCACACTAAAAACAAAGATTTCACGATAGCGACTACTATATGATTAGATGGAACTGCTGCGGAAATGATACCACGCGTTAAACCATTTTTCATTGAAATATACTATGGAATGTACATATTGATACTATGCAAGTTGCCCCAGTAAAATGGAACTAATTTCCCGCAACCGTAATGTACTACCACGTAGGTTCGCACTTCGTTTCTATCTAGGCTTAACTCTTGTCATATGGTACGGACATCAACGACACAAGTCAACCTGCACAGATTACATATAATACAGAAAAGCTTTCTACGAGTTTAAAAGGGTGTTTCTAATTGCTCACACTGCGCATTTGTTCCGTAAATGCAACATTTTGCAAGACAGCATGCTCTACCACTATAGAGTTGGTAGAACTTATAGTCAAGAACTAAAAAATGACGCGTCTTTTTTTGCGGTAACTAGCTCATCCGGCAGGGCTAATAAACATTACAAAACAAGTTACCCATGCTACTGGAGCCATTACACAAAAACAAGCTTAAATTAGAGAGCGTCAGTTTAAAAGAATTGCGCACTTATTTCTAATCCCCTTAGCCTCTTCTATCGTTTCTTTTCTTTCTTTAGCCCTACATTGTACTGTGCATGCGACATTCCTCTTTGTTAGCAGTGTCTTTGCTGCTGTAAATGTACCTTTGTCCTGCGAAATATGAGCTCCGAAAGTCTAGCCGGCCGCCCCATTTAATGCGAAACCGCGTGGCTTCTTTCTGAGCGCCGCCGCTAGATGGTGCCACTAACTCCGGCAAACGGCAACGCTTAAGCCGGCTCCGCTCGCGCCCGGTGCGTTGCTGTCGCTGTTTAAATCAGTTGTCTACACGTAACCGCGCGTGGCGCTTCTCGGAACTCACTGCTACGATCGCTCACGCCCGCATTAACCGACGGCTTGTTTATGGGCGTCTGAGTGCGATAGCTTTCCGAATCACATGCGCGCTTGGCCAAAGGGAGCCCCCGGCCGCCTCCAACGTATGAACCACGCTACCGCTGCCCACATGTGTGGGTGTCGGAATTGTCCATAAGGTTAGAGGCGCCTATATTTAATTTCAACCTTTTTCCGCGGCCGCTTCTTATATCAGGGACGGCATTCGCAGCTGTTTGCTCAAGCGGGAGCACCTGTGGGACTTTATTTTTACACACGCGTGAAGCGGCAGCTTGCGCAGGGGGTCTATTGAAATGGACAGCGCCGGCCTTAAGCGACGCCAAGCAAAGAAGGCGCAGTTGCGTTACGGAACGGCTGCGATTTACACGCAAGCTAGGACTAGATGCATGTTGCCCGTATGTCGGTTATAAGTGAATGCGTCCTGTCGTTGTATCATACCTCGAGTTTCATGCAGAGTTAGTGCATGCTTCGAGGCCGCAGGCTTTTCGCTTGAGGAATAATGACAAAAAGTAAGGAATGGGGGGGGGGGGGCGGAGGTGGCCGATTGGTCCGCCTTCGGTGGCTCGTTGTTTTCAGTGCGGAGCTTGATTTTGAGTCACGATTTAATTGCTCTTGCTTCTTTTTCTGTTTTGTTCATGGAATGGTCTCGTAACACGTTATAAATCTTTGATCTCCAAACGTGCACGCTTGTAGGGGCTATAGGGGGGCGGAGGCGGAAAGGGGGGGGGGGTACATGCGAGGACAACGCGGCACGGTAGGCGCCTGTGAACAGCGAGCGAAAAAATATCGTGTCTAATAAGCAGAGTCTGAGCCCGACAATATATTTGGAAAGTTCTATGCCCTCTCGATGAAGGTCGATAGCGCATGTGGTGATCAATGAGGGACGAATTTGTGCTGTATCGTTTTACGAAAGAAACAAAGGGAAGTAAGCTTGTTATTATCCTGTACAGAGTACTTATCCTGTACAGAGGGATATTTTTTGTCGGCGCACATTCTCAGCGCCGATTATACGTCGAAGAACGCTCACAAACACTCGTGAATTTACTACAGCAGGACGAACACAATGTGCCTCACCGGATGGCCACATAATGAAGCCTGTATCGAGCCAGTATTCAGAAAAGACATTTATGTAGCATGTCAGCAGCCGATTAAGCATTCTTGTAACGTTTTCGCACTGGTGGGAAGATTCGTGCATGCGTTCCCACTGCCGGCTTGTTTTCCACCCTATTCAATGTCCCCTATATACGGTTCTTGCTTTAATGAGTGAGGAAAGAGGCTGCTGTCTCTTTGTGACTGTATTCGTGCGTGCCAGGCTCAACATTTTCGTAGGCTTGTGTCGGGGAGCTTGAACGCGCGTAAGGCATCGAGGATCGCCGATAGACTGTCTCGCTGAGCCATTTCCGTCATCCCCACGCTGCTCCGCTAATGGGCCTCGAAGCACACGAGCCCAGTGGCAGCCGCACGAGACGCCTCGGACAGAGTCACGTTGCAGCGGTGCCCGAGTAGGCGGCGACGGAGCCGCGCTACCGAACGCGGCGCCTCCGGCGGCCTCTTCGAGATGAAGTGTGGGGACGACGGGGGTCGCGTGCCCTGCTGCCTTCCGACGGATCCCGGCGCCGATTAGAGCTCGATTCCATCTTCGTTATGCATCCCGAAACTGCAGGCACCCTTTGCGCTGATTAAATAAAGAGAGCCATTCGTCGCCGGGAATCCATGACGAATTGTAATAAGAGCCAAGATATGCGATTCCCTGTCGGTATGCATTGCTGTCACTGCCAAGACAGAAGATAAATGATGGTTGTTGCTGTTCTTCCTTCTCGCTTACTTGGCTTCTCCGTTCGGTTTCTAGAGTGCGCCGTCCATTGTTCGCAGTCAGACGCAGGACGAGCGCTGATCAAGCGCGGTTTCCCCATCGCGATATTCTTGATTCGCACACTCAGCGCTCACGGATGTCCAGCGTGAACACCAGCAGCGGAACGCGTGCCAGAATCAGACGTCCCGTTGCCGAGAGTGAAGCGGCGCCGTCGCCCCCACAGCCGTAGCGCGCCATCGTTAGGCTGCGTGCTGAGCCACACAGCATCGATTTCCCCGGCCGTAAACCAGTGCAGGCCGAAGACGTCCACGCACCACATAGTTTCAATGCGCGCTAAAACATCGTTGGTCCTCGTACGAAGAGAGCTAGTACACACACAAAAACTGCTTTTATAAATAACCGTGTCTTGTACCTTCTCTCTGTCATCATGATCCCCAACACTGGCCTCTTCTTTCTATCTATAGCGGTAATATGAGCACTCACGTTAAAGGGACTACAAAAAATCAATGCTCAATCAGCTTACACTGCGAAAGTGTGGTTGGTAATCACCTCTATTTGCACTTATTTGGTGGAAAAATGGTTGCTTACTGGCCAGGAAAACAAAGACCATACTTCCCTTCCTTCAATTTCGCGCCCGAACTGACACGATAGTGTGACGTCACGGATGTGAAAACTTGTCTCGTATTTGGCCCATTTTAGCGTAGGAAAAGTTCTGAAAGCTTTCCAGGTCGAGCCTTTGACCATTTTGAATGGTTGGTGTTCTTTATCCACGAAAAATTAACTGCTCCCGAACAGACGCTGTCGAAATCCTTGACTGGAGCAGAACTGATAGTTGGGCGAGTTGAAAATCCTGGACGTCGCGGAGCGCTTGTTTCAAGGTTGACGTTGCCTCCCGCATTTCGGTATTGCGCCTTTTGTGACTTAAGATGCTTGCTGTCGCGGAGAGAGCGAGTGTTCTTGTATAGCATGACGGCATTACGTTATAGTATAAACGATAAACCTATGGAAACAGTGGTGTCGTGAACACGTGAGCCAAATATTACTTGCTCACAGCAGGGAATATACCATAGAGTTCGAATAATCACTAACGCTTTCCAGCAACTTCTTCGAATTCCCGCTAGCTTTCAAGGTACCTATTCATACCTTTCAAGGTATATTCAAGGTACCCGACGACTATCGGCAGGATTCCAATCGCGACACGAAAAATGATAATTAAAAAGAAAGCAACGAAAAATTGCCAGCACTGCTATCGTTCTTTATATTAGTTTGAGATCGTTTATTCTGGTACTTTACTCTTTAAAAGCGACAAAATACCCCGTTCCATTAAGAAGAAAAAGTCAATTTTTGCACTTTCGGCCATCTACGTCAAGTGAACTTTCTTTATGCTTGTATTCGGCACATTGCCTTTCTGGACCAACTCTAGTAAAGGTTTCTTTTCCCCCAGGACCACTAAGCTTCCTTTTTACATGGCCGAACGTGTTAATACCATGCGCACCTTTTTGTACTCACATTATTTTGGTGTTTTCTTTTTCTTTTCCGCTCGCTCTCTCCTGTGTGTTTCCCTCGCCCATTCCTTTACCCAGGCAGAGTAGCGTGTAGGCGTTACGACGCACGCCGGCAAAACTCTCGTTGAGTTTTCGACAAATAGCTTATCCTCTCTCACGCACACTGCAGATAAGGCGACAGTGACGTGCAAGAGGTGTCCCACTAAATAAAGGCCACGTGTCTTGAGCATGGCCGACCATGGGATACGCGGGACTCGTGGCGGATGTCGAGAGGAGAATTTCCGTGCCCTCGACTATACGTGTGCTAATGTTCTCTTAAAAGTGGGAGAAGGAGGGGACCCGAAAGTGGCGAAGGCAGCGCCGCGCGCCTTCTGGCTGAAGAAGTGGCGCAGGTGAAGACCTGTGTATAAGGTAACGGAATGAGCGGCAACCAGAAGCGCAAAGCAAAGGATGCCTACGCAGCGTGAACTCCCTCAACCCACACATTCAACCGATGACATTTGGAACATTGACGTTTTCTATCACGTGCGTACATCCGCCGTCAGACTTAAAAGCACATTAAATAGAACACTTTCTTGAGCTGTATTTAGTAAACTGCACTTCTATATAAGCAAAGAAAAACAAAAAAAAACAAAGGAAAAGCACTCTTACCATGACAAGGGGCGCAGCAAGCCAAAAAAAGGAGCAATGTCGGAACGGCGACGCCGCCTTTGAAGTTCCCGCACCAGCTCAGCGCAATGGCATAGATTTTTACGATGTTTGCTCGACTCTGTAGTTAATTTGTTTTGTCGGTAAAAGACAAATGCGTTGTATTCTAAACGAGCCAGAGACTGAAGTTTCGATAACTTTTATTGAGCGACAATGGCCCAAACACGAAGACATAATTTGGTATCCGTGACGTCGCATTAACGTAGTGACGCTGGTGTTTCGGCGCCAAATTAAGAAAAAGGAAAATAAATTAAACTTTGACCTTCGTTTTCTGTTCTAATTTTCTTCTAATTAACAAAATTATAGTTTTGAAAGAATACTTTATTAGTCTAAACTGATTCAGTGCTTCTCTTTAGTGTCCCTATAAGCGGAAGAATCAAACCACATCTCTAGAAGTTTAGTTCTAACAGACCTGCCGTGGTAGCATAGTGGCTGTGGCACCCGCTGAAGTGGCGTAGTGGCTATGGTGTTGCGCGGCTAAGCACGAGGGCGCGGGATCGAATCGCAGCCTCGGTGGCCACATTGAGATGGGGCGAAATGCAAAAACACCCGTGTCCCGTGCATTGGGACTGCGTTACAGATCCCCTGGTGGTCAAAATTAATCCGCATTCCCCCACTAAGGCGTGCTTCATAGTGAAATCCTGGTCTTGGTGCGTGAAACCCCAGAATTCATTTATTCAGTGGCTAGGGTGGTTCGTTGCTTGGCTCGAGGTCGCGCGTTTGATGCAGGCCGCGGCGGTCGCATATCGAGGGGCGGGGAAATGCTAGAACGCTCGTGCGCTTAGATTTAGGTTTACGTTAAAGAACACCAGGGGGTCATAATTAATGCGGAGTCGAATGCTATAGCGTTCTCCATAATCATACCATGCTTTTGTCACGTGAATCCATCGCTCTTGCGTGATACGTAACATCACTGTCACAGCCAGACGATGTGTGTTATGAGCTCTCTCTGTCTCTCCCCCTTCGCCATCTTTCATCCCGCACCCATTTGTAGGGTAGCAAACCGGTTGAGCTAAACTGGTTAACCTCCCTGCCTTTCCGTCTCCCCTTTTTCGTTCCTTCCTTGTCACGTGAAACGCTAGAACATAATTTTTTTAATTCATTAATTCTAACAAGCACATGCTGTAATGAGCAAACACCGAAGGCCTTGGGAGGAAGACGCTTTAAGCTAGAAGCTTCAAGGCGCCTCAAGCAGAAATATATTAACCACTCGCAGGACAAAGGAATAAGGGAATAAGGCATGTTCTGGTTAAGTACGATGGAGGTTCTGTATATGCTTGCGTGCGTATGCGAGACTGGGAGACACGTTTAAGGCTTTACGAAAAAAAAAAAAAGAAAAGAAACGGGGGCGGGGGGGGGGGGGAGTGAACCATTTGAAACTGAAGGGTGATGGAGTTGAATACTCGCACGTGTGCTATATTATGAGTATGTACAACGAAATAGATAGAAGTTGAAAAGAATAACAAAGAACGGCACGAAAAACTTATGACGCTTAATTGCCTTGGCAGCAGTGCTAATTTTCCCATAATTGATTGAGTATGGAATATAATACTCTGACTCTAAATTTCGTGAGTGCAGTTTTTCTCGAAGGAAGCCTGTTCGCGACGTTCTCAATTCACAACCTTCTCTCTACGTACAGTAAGTATAGAGCAGCTAGGGCAACGGGACGCATGGTGCGTCAATGTCGGTGGGGCGAGAGCAACGTTTTCTCGGCCCTTTATTATGGAGGGTGAAGTTCGACAGCAGATAGTGGAAAATTGACAAAGCATAAGCGAACTAAGCTAATGCTGGCGTGCCAGCCCAGCCAGAGGCCATGTGACAGAAATGTCATCACTTAAGCTGGGCTGATTTTTTCCAGTGAGCTGCGAATCTTTAGTGTCACCGAGTAGGTCCAGGGAGCAATACTTTGAAGCTTCCTTCTTTCTTTTTTTTTTTTTTGCTATCCTTCAGTCAAGCGGACGGGCCGCGCAGATCGAACAATGCAAAGTGGCGTGGAGCGATGTTTGAAGAACGGTCCCTCGCAAGCCCGTGCAACCTCAATAGAAAAGATGTTTCAAGAGAAGCGTATTGAAAGCTTACGGGGGACTCTTTTGGTTCTCGAAACAAGAACCAAGAAGGCAAAAGGAAAAAAAAAACTGCGACGAGGGTGCGGAGGCAGACGGCACAAACAAAGACGCGTCACTTGAGGAACTCGTGTTTCCCGAGACGTCTACTGCAGGCCGAATCATAAATCACCGTCCAGACGAACGCTGAAGATTTATGGGATCGCTATAGGGCGTTCCTCAAACAAAATGGTCCCCGCGGCTGCATGCACGCACGCGGCACCTCCGGGGGTCGCCCCCTGACTCCCCTTTGTCACCTTTAATGCGCGCGGACGACACTGATTGGATGAGAGGCGCGGGACGCCAGGTGGTGCGAAGACCACACACGTGCACCTCCCGGTGAGAGACTGTCAGGGCCGCGCTTCCTCCCCCTTCTGGCCACGGCCGCGGCGACGCTGACGAAGAGCACTAGTGGTCGGCCTTACGGGCGACGTCTCCCGCTTCAGCCAAAATGATGCCACGCCGCGCGGTACGCGCGCACCAGCGTACAGGAGGCGCTAAGTGGCCGACGCCGAGCCTCAAACGTATCGCCGCTCTTCGACAAGAATACGCGTGCCTTCACGCACCGCACTAATCCACACGCATTCTTGCTGCACATTCTTTGCGCGTTCTTGTTTGCTTTCTCGATCAAACGGGTTTCAGTGCAGAAAAACGCGATGGCAATGATTACAACCTATAAAAAACGTGCGTTTGCGTTCTGTTTTACTTGCTTTCTCTTCCCCCATACTCCAACTAATTACGTGATGTTTCCACTATAGTACACAGAGCTGCATTTTCATCAGCACGGCACTCACTGCACAGCATCATTTTTATAGCGCATCGCGCACTTGTGAACGATGATAATGCGCTCGGAAGTCGCCTTAAGTAAGTTCATCTAAGCAGTTCACTCGTCAGGCCCAAAATGTGCGAGGGGCTGCGATGAGGTTGGTGCAAGTGCGGCGGCCGCTCTTCGGGACACAGGTAACGTCAGTTTCCGCTTTCCAAAAGTGGTACGAGGCGCCACCGCCTTGACGCGGGTCTCGCACCACATGCAAACGCTCGCCTGCTTCATACGATCTGTTCGCCCATCACATTACTATATACGAATTTTAGCCATTGGCTACTATCGCATTTATGTGAACGAGGCTCGCGATGCCACTCGGATGTCCGTCTTATGTTGCCTTCCCGTACAAAAAAAAATGGTTTTCGCTGTGTTTTCCGTACGGGACTGAGGCAGATAAGAGTGCGAACAAAAATAAAGTGTAAAGACTGCACGGCCTTCTGGGCCTGCAGCTAACCTAATAGTATCAGCACATCGGTAGACAGGGCGAGCGTTCGTGGATGTTTGTAGTTTCGTCCGTGCTAATAGAAGAGAAATAAACGCTATAGAGGAGGTCTCGTCGGCATTCCGATTCGGCTTCTAATTCTCGAAAGCTCTTCTAGCTCGAAATTCCAAGCCATTGATGGCTTGGAATTTCGAGCTTTATTACTCAGCGACGGCAAAGAGACAGATGCAAAACGCAAATTTGGATATGTATGTCGCGTACTGCAAACGGACCAGCAGTGCCTTGTTTATTCTTACACATGAGTTTCATTCAAACCGTTAGTTCAGTTCACATTGCATTTGAAGGAAGCTCTACCGAACGCCTTGTTTCTAGTGAATGCAGTCGATTACCTAAAGCGTCGACGAAGAACGGCTGCAGAGAAGCGCAGCGCCGTATAGGTAAATATGGAAGGGGCGACGTAAAGGAAATCTGCGAAAAAGGAAACTTTCGCTCGCGCTGCGGTGTGACATCGAAGGTAGCGTCCGGTAGTACAAGAGATATGACAATGGACGGGTATCCTATGCAGAATGCAGCGGTCATCATTTCTGCGTGCACGTGTCGTGCCAGTTAGTGGAGTGCTGTTATGAGTGGTCACAAGCGGAGCCGTTGGAAACGAGCCATGGCCAGCCCCTGCGTGGCGAATATCACAGAGGCACGCTTTCCCTGCCTTCTCTACGCAAGAGATTTTTTTCTTTCCATCTTTTTTTTAAACGGTTGCGTGTCTATTCTTTTTTTCTCGCCCTTCCTTTTTTTTTTTTTTCTTGCTGTTACGTGCAGGAGGAGCGGACATTCCGGATGAATGTCTGAATGAACAAGACTGCCATAATCAGATGTATATCTTGCGCCATTAATTACGCAAGTAGCTTAACCATAAGTGAGCCTCATGACTTCCGTGCCATTACATGATGCCACGATGTCATGGCATTGTAATGTAATGTCAATGCCATGATGTCATTTCATGACACCATGTGTGAATTTTGTCTATACGCGCTGGCTGAGCTGTGAAACGCAAGAACAATCGGCAGAACCAGTAAAGTGACTCAAAAACATTATTATTATTTTTCTTTTTTGCCACCGCATCCCCTTCCATCAGAAAGAAAACCAAGGCAAACATTGCTTGGGTACCTTTAGCTTCTCTCTCTCTCTCTCTCTCTCTCGCTTGCCTATACGCCTGGGCCTGTATTGAAAAAAAATTCTTATACTATAACTGTTTGTAAAAGCAGACGCCAGTCATTCGTGGTGGAAGACATGTTCTTCATTAGTCAATGTGGTTTCGTAGAAGCCTTCGTGGATTCGGCGCCTGTACCTTTATCTTAGGGGACGCTCGTGACCTCTAGTGTTTATTCGGTTCTTGTATGTTTCTGTTATTTTGCTTCACAACGCTCCGCTTATTTCTTTTAACAAATTCTGGAGCTTTACGTGCCGAAACCACTATTGATTGTGAGGCACGCCGTAGTCGGGGACTCTGGATTAATTTTGACCACCTCAGTTTCCTTAACGTCCACCCAACACATGGTACACCGGCGTTTTTGCATTTCGCCCCCATCGAAACGAGGCCGGCGCGGCCGGGATTTGATCCCGCGACCTTGGGCTTAGCAGCGCAACACCAAAGCCACTACGCTACCACGGCGGGTCTTATTTTTCTTTTTTTTTATTTCTAAACTCTTGTGGATCCAAGGATGGGTGCTGAGATATCGTTCGGAATGTAGGATTCTCTGGGCTGCATTGCAGGACAGACATGGACACAGAAACGTAGGAAAAAAGAAAAGAGCCAGAGGAAAAAAAATGAAACAGTACCCCTAACTGACAAATAATGTTTTATCGTTAGCAATGCTTACGCAGTAGCAATATTTCGCAGCACAGAAATAAACAGACACAGTGCAAGGTAGGTACCGGTATATCCGTACAGACAGCGCTAAGCATGCTTACTATATACATACGCAGAAAACGATGTTCTTCATCTAATAACGCCAGCGAATGGGCTATAACGCACGTGATTTGTGAATATTATAGTCTCTGCTTCCACGATTTCCCGTGTTGTCTTGTCACATGTACTCAAAGTAGTTCTTTTTTTTTAATAGTATACTCTCATAGTGTTGCGGTCATGTCTATGTCGAGATATGGATAACTTCTTTTTACCATCTCGGTTCAATCTTGTGCTCCGACATGTTGCTCCTATATATGTAGATCAAAGCAAAATAAAATCTAGCTTGTAAGACAGAGCGCGTGGTGTGTATTTTTACGCTTCTTGTGTCCCTGATTGTCCTGCGCTGCTGCCCAAAGAACGATCAACCAACTTGCCCACCAACTTGTACTCGGCCAGAATTTGGCGTAGAATCTTGCCTGCACAAGGTCATAATATTTCTTTTTATTTTACAGGGTGTCCCAGCTAATGCTGGTCAAGCTGTTCAACGAAAAAAAAAATACATATTTAGAAAGCACAGTGCAAGATACAATTATAAAACCTACGGTCTTCGGTCGTCAGAGATCGGACGACCAAAGAACATATGTCTTAAAATCTTGTCTTGCACCATATTTTTTATTTATTTTCCCTTTTTTTACACATAATATAATGAGTACATGACAGACTAAATGGTGGAGAGCATCAAAAACAAACAAAAGCTTGGTGATTAAACGATAGCAACGTCACTATTCGGCGCGCAGTCCTTAACGTGGCGGTTTCTTTTTGCATTTTTGTTTGATTGTTTTTATTTGGATTGCTTAGTTTACAGTGATCACATTTGCTTCACTTTGCTAGTCTGTCGTCTTCCCCGAGCTTTTCAGACGCCATGTCTGGTGCATAGTAATGCAGTCCGATTTAAGATGACATTGATTCAAAGTCTCAGAAAACTTGCGGCATCGAGATTCAATGTAGCTTGTGCGTTGATAGGCGCGCTGCTCCTACATCTGCTAACTACGCAGACGCCAACGATTTGCAGGGGCGCTGAAGCCGGAAAAATAAAGATTAGAAAGGCAAAAGACAATGCAGGGCACATTTGTACGTGGGCAATTTGAAACCCCCGCAGGCCTTATGTACGAGAAAAAAAATAGGGGAGGAGAATCTGCACGCTGATAAAACGCAGCTGATACTCGTGGCAGTCTTAATTCCGTTTCTCCTTGCCATTCCATCGTGCGGGCAGTTATTATTTGACCGTAACGTCCAAGGCGATCGTGTCACGTACTGGCGGCGCGCAGAATTCTCTCAAAACTCGTAATCGCCACGAAAAGTAATCATGGCACAAACAACGCACCCTTCGCAGAGTGGCGGTGCTGCGCGGCAAGAAAAAAAAAAAAGAACGAGAATGACGATAATAAAGCGCGGACGCTGGGCACAGAGAAAGTACGGGAATTAAGGACGTTCCTTGGTGCAAGTGCGCGTTTTGTTATTTCGTATTTTCTCGCCACTGGCTGCCATCTGTAAGCGTGACTCCTCGTTTTTACGTTTCGCCATTATTACCTTTCGCGCATCGATTTTTCCTCTTTAGCTCGGGCTTCCGGCGTCTTCCTAAATGTTTTAATGCTGGTTCGGTCTCGGTGCGGCCGCACTTTCCTTTCGCATAAATATAGATACGCATTTTAATTTTATTACAGGAGCGATAAAAATGCTCATATATCTAAATTTGCGATGAATATATACACCCCTGGCGGATTTCTCGCCGAACCTACCAGTAACGGTGTCGTGGCTTCTTCTACCTTTATGCTCTCTAACTCTGCTTCCCGTTTTCTGATTCTGCGGGCATTTTTCTATTTTTTTTTTTTTACTACAGAAAAATCAATAAATTAATGGGAGCCAACCGGACGCATAAATAAGGGACCAGAGAGGAAGAGAAACGAGGTATAGAAAGGCGTTCAAAATGACCACCCCGTCTTTTCTTTTTCCTCTCCCTCTCTCGAACTCCAATCTTACTTTCTTTTTTTTTTAAATAATCATGTATTGCGATCATTATTTAACGTCCGTGCTCAATAAGAAGGCATAACCGCTCGGGCGCTCTGTCTTTCCTTCTTTCTCTCTCGTAAGAAATTACCTTCTTATGAAAATTTAAGACACCCCGGGACAAAGAAGAAACGCGTGCGGATTAAGCCGTCGTAGTTTTACGCGTGTTTGAAATATCGCCTGATGCCTCGCAGGAACCAAAACCCCGCTTGCGGCGGCTGGCGCTCGCGGCAAGCCCCTTCCTCGGCTCCAGCGTGGCGAGCTACGTTGTCACAGAACGCCAGACGTTTAATGCAGTCCATTTTCTTTATGACTTCTCGGTCATACAGCGACCTATGCAAGCTCGTATAGCGTGAAAGTCTTCTCTTGTTGCACCTGTTAACTAGAGACCGTCGTATTTGATGTATTCCCAGCTGAAGTTGAAGCATGAAACAATAAGAGAAGGAAAAAGACAGTGTGCTATACCACGCTGGTCTTCAACTGTCCTCCATGTCCTGTTATCTTTCCTTCTCTTAATATTTCCTGTTCCCCCTTCAAGCGTTGGAAATGCATCAAATATCAAAATTCCAACTATAGCCTACATCTCTGCCATACAGACCGTCGCCGTCTTCGTGTTCAATCGGCTGCAACCTCTGTCCAGCGTCTAGCATGTCTTTCTCTCGAACTCAGATGCACAGGCGTCGGTGTACGGCTTGCTGCACGCAGACGGCTTGTGGGAAAGGAACCGGTCTGCCCGCTCCCAGTCTTTCTTCTTACTCCACCGTTACTGATGGGGCTCACCATGGTAAGCGCACGTTTGTTGCGTTATCAAAATAGCGCGTGTAAATTCCGTATAGTCCTGCATACAGCAAAATCGACCCAATCACTTCGCGAAGTTTTGCTGCTCATGTGTGAAGTGAAATTCGAAAGTCAGCGCGATACAACCATGTGAAAACAAGCATGAAGATAAGTAAAATCAGCAGGCTCCGACTCGTAACTTATTTACTGTGTCAAAAGAAGGTTCTCACAGCAGACGCGGGCATTTTTTGTTTTATATGTGATGTAGAGGAGATGCTGGCACCTTTAATTGGTGTCAGATACTCTGTTGGACATATATAGACATTCAAAAACAAAAGTCGCATAGAAATGCACTCAAACCTAAGGTAAATCAATATGAAGAACTCCAGCAAACATAATCCAAAAGTCAAGGCACAAATAATTGCGGAAGAAGCTTTCTCACGATGACTGTCAACGTAAATGCGATTACTGTTAAAGCAATGTAGCGGCGCACCGTGTTGCCACCACTCGCATTGAACACGCTACGCCATCTAGTGGCGCCACCGCGAAATCTTGACGTGGCGCCTGTGCGAATATATAGTGAGACAATATTTTCTCAATATACATGCCGTGGGGTTCAATTCCGCTCAGCACAGGAGAAATTTTATAGGATGTTGTCGTCAGTGAAGAGCGGTACATGCACAATCGTACATACCCAGTCGCACACGCCCAGTGACCCAAGTTAGTGCGACGGTTGGTTTCGAACCCTATTCCCTCAGCACAGCAGTCCGATGCTGTGCCCATTCGAGCATTGACTACCCAGTTACCCAAGTTGGTGGGAAAGCAGTGTGAGACTCAGCGCTGACCAAAACGTAGTCCCCTAAGATATGCTGAGAGACGTTGAAAAGCTATCGCTTACAAAGATATCAACCAAACGTTGACTCTGCTGGATTTTTATTTTTTTCATGTGGTGAGGCTGAAGATGAAGAGGGTGGCTTAATGTCGACGGCCTAAGAAAAGGAAGAACAAAGCAAAGTCAGTTTCGAGTATGTATGGCCATGTACGGCCCTATACTGCACAGTCTGGTTACGGCGCTTTTTATGCAAGGCATGTGACGTAGTAGGTCGTTAAACATAGTGTAGACATATGCATGTTTGTTCTCTCAGCTGTTATGCGGCATAGGTCGTGCGTTTGGAGTTTGCACAGAGCCACAATTTGATGAGAAGGGACGATGGACGAAGTAGGTTCGGGGACATCCACCCATAGGGTCCGGCGGAAGGAATTCCCCCGCTCGGCGGACAGTCGGTGCCGCCCTCGCAGTCTGCAGCGCTGGCGTCTTGGCTGAACGGCGCGAGCGGCCAAGCGGAAAGGGCGGGCGGCACGACAGCGCAACACATCGCCGACAGGATGGAGCGTCGTCTCGGTGTCTAACGACGCTCTCCCCTGCGCCTGGCGTAATCATAATGACTCACGAAGCAGCCATTAAAAGTGGCTGCCAGCCTGACTGCGCGGGTACTTTCGACGCAAAACGAAAGAAATAACCGGAACTTGGAAAATGGTTTCGCATTGATTATAGCATACCGGCTGCACCGGCGCGCGCGCGGCGTTGGATTGCGGATTTGTGGCAATTGTTTTGTTTTCTCGAGAAGGCTCCGCAGTGGACGAACGTTCTTGTTGTTGTCATTACAGTGTGTGCGCATGCGTGGCTGTGCTCAAATTCGCTCCACTGACAGGACGCGTGTGTGCGTGCGTGCGGCCCAAGCAGCGCCCATGAGCGTGGTGCGACCGTACGAGGGGCGTGAGCCGAAAGTGGAGCACGACAGGAGCTGCCGTCGACATTTCTCTCGCCGGCGCCCCGCGCCGTGACGGCCGCGCGCAACCGCAGAGACGGATTGGCCGAGATGGCGGATAAGAGGCCCCTTGTTCTTCGCATCGAGTGGTTCTCGTGTGCGGGGCGGCGCACGCCTCATTCGCTCCCGGGGTGGCGGCGACGGTGACTCGAGAAACCTTTCCGCGGCCGTTAGGTAGACGTGGTTAGCGCGACGCCTACGGGTCGGCAGGGGGCCAGACCGACACAGCTGAAAGGAGCCATGCTCCATGCACCGCTTTCCCTTGGGCGATCTCTTTATTTTTTCTCTCTCGTGTACCTTTTCCTTTCTTTCTTCACATCCTTCTTTCTGATGGTCCATATATTATTCACAGCTACAAAAAAAAAAAAGAAGAAGAAGAAGAGACGCTATGACAGTGAGGAGTATGAGAAAAAATAATGCCGTTCTAGAAAGTTGTGAACCCATTTCTTGAAATGTGGAACCACATCAAAAATCAATAACCAAAATAAAATATCAAAGAGGAGAGAGCGCTTCAAACGACAATGGCTCTCTTTCTGGTTCTATTTTCTTCTTTTTTTCTTCCTTTCTTTTTTTCTCGCCAGAGGGCAGGCGGCGGTATAAAGGTCAGTGACCAATGCTGAATGGCTGCATATGTACTTGCCGTGCTTCTGAGAGGCTAGATACCTTTCAGGTTTTCCCCGGCCTGGTGAAGTCGAGAACTAACGCAATTAAGTCTTGAACTTGCCAAGTGGACCGTTGTAACCACAATGAAACTTACCATTACGTTTTCGGCAAATTCAATATTTACAAATTCCTTTCCAGTTGGAAATGCCGTTGGTGCATAAGCATATATGGGCACCCCGCAGTGCCATTTGCGAGCGACCCCTGTGCCATCTGTTCTATCTGCACCGAAACACTGGGGCGGCTAGTGGCTGTTCATCAATGCAAACAAACGCGAGGGTGTCGTTTTTCATCAGGCGACGTCAATTTTACCATATAAGTTTGCAGAAATACAGCAGTGAGGTGTGTCGCGGCACATGTGCCCTGTGAACAAGCGTATTAACGCAAAAAAAATATTAACAATCGGGTAGGCTGTAACGGGTGCGCAGCCATAGTGGGGTACGTGAAATATCTTGTGCGGGCTTCTGAGGTTGCATGAACGTTAGCTACAAGGTACAAATGAGGTTTACAAATACACAAGCGACATTTTCTGCCAGATTGCGAAGCTTGCCTGCATGCTTAACGCATGATACAGCCGGTGGTGGACCTACGGTCTAATCTTGCAATCGTGCTCGATCTCTATTCTTAGTGGGCCCGCCGTGGTCAAAGGTGGTGGGCGCTGACTGGCATCCCTCTGTCTTGCTTCTTGAGTATTTTCACACCATTTCTGGACCCTACGTATCAAACGCTGGGGCGCCATAGCAGAGCCACGGCTACTTAATTAAACCATCGAGCGGCCGTGGCCGATCCACCGTCACATTTCCGCAGCAAATTGCACACATGTAAGCCTTATAACTACTAATGAAGACAGGTTTGAGTTTGATGAAATCTACCTACCATGGCTGAATGAGCTGTTTCAAACACTGCCATTCCGCTCAGATCGACAAACGTACTGACGAACTACGTCTCTCTGAGCGCCGAGCGAGAGGCTAAATTTTTCTGCGACTGCGTCATGCGTGGCGCGGCAACGGCGCCATCTGTCCGCGCGACCCAGACATGATCAAGTAACGGCTTTTTTCCTCTACACAGTGATACCAAGGTAAGGCGCACGGGTAGTGCCAGCTGCAAAGACATAATCGATATTTTTATTAGATGTCTTAGTTACACTTCGTTACATACATGCAACGTTACATGCGGTTTTATCAAGCGATCGCCCAATGCTGAACAAAATGAAAGACGTTTCGCTTCGAAACAGTGTATACAGGTGCCCGGTGTACCGCTGAAATGTTTGATAGCGCCCAAGTTCACGGTCACTGCCCGATGCAACCGATGCAACAACGTTGCACATCGATAGTGCGTTAGATGAGACTGACGGAACACCGTGGGCGTCTGTCCGCCGCCCAATGACACTATTAAATATGTTTAGCTTGACGATTACTGTCCACTGCGTTCTGACCAGTGTTTGATTGATTCATTGATTCATGCTGTTTAACGTCCTAAAACAACTGTAGGGTTAAAAAAATAAAATTCTGGGGTTTTACGTGCCAAAACCACTTTCTGATTATGAGGCACGCCGTAGTGGAGGACTCCGGAAATTTCGACCACCTGGGGTTCTTTAACGTGCACCTAAATCTAAGCACACGGGTGTTTTCGCCCCCATCGAAATGCGGCCGCCGTTGCCGGGATTCGATCCCGCGACCTCGTGCTCAGCAGCCTAACACCATAGCCACTCAGCTACCGCAGCGGGTGAACTCTAGGGTTCTGGTAGACGACGTGGTGGAGGGTTCTGTATTAGTGTTGACCACCTGGGGTTCCTTGATGCGTACCTAAGTCTAGGCACGTGAGCGTTTTACAGCAAAGCTGTGTATGGCTAGGCGATTCATGCGGCCATCTGTCGCCTGCACGCGGAAAACTCCTCCGGCGCAACCCCATGCGTACGCGCGAAAAAAAAAATTGAAAGAGAGGCGCGCGATTGGCTGCGCAGTGACGTCGATGCTCTCCGTTGCAGCCGAGCGCGCGCGCAGCACCTTCTCTCCGGCTCGGATATGGGTAGGCCACGCATCATACGTACTTCTGAGGAGCAGGCAGCTTTCGATCAGCAACGCCGCAAGCCGAACCGGAGACGAGCTCGTCTACGCCATGCCGATGTTGCTGCCCGAGCAGAAGAACAGGCTCGTGCAGCCGAGCGCAAGCAGCAACTGCGTACCGAGGATCCGGCAGCCTACCAAGCCGTCGTTTAATAAACCGTCGGGATCTACCCAGTGATAAACAACGGGGCCGCACGTTTCAGCTTCGCTGGTTAACCATCTGTACGGAGTGCTTGGGCGGTGATTTTTTTTTGTATTTTGACTTCATCAAAACGTTGCTGTCGCGGCCGGCGATTGAACCAGCCACTTCGCGCTAAGCAACAAAAAGCCATAGCGACCGAGTTACACCAGTGCTTACAAGCAGCTGCTGAGAAGAAACGCTTGTGTGCGTGAGCACAATGCTCGTGCCAACAGCGAAAGGTCGCCTGCCTCGCTCATCGGCCGAGCCGATTGAGCGGAGCATGACGGCACGTCCACTTGAGATCGTCGTTCTGCACCCGTACGGAACGTACGTCGCTCGCGTCTCTGGAGCCTTTTTCTATCGCGATTTCATCAAAAATGCGAAAGTGACGCAGTTCGCGTGCCCTCGCGCAACAGTGTTCCAGGCGCGTTCGTCGCCGAAAGCATAGCTCTTTGAGGCGCACGGGCTGTCGCGCGAGAGCTTTGGGATGTCTGAAGGTTTAGATGCTGCAGCCTGGCGCCCGGGAAGGACAGCCCTCCTCTTCTCCCAACACCTTCTTCACCTGTGGCGGCGCCAAGAGAGTGCTTTTTCTGCGGGAGAGGACGATGGCAGTCGCCTACCATTCCGGCAGTCGCACTGCTGGAGACAAGACAAATATGACGAAGCGGCTTATATGTGCAGCCACCTGTACTACTGCTACAAATGTGCTAGCTCATGGCTCTCTTATCTGCGGAATTACGCAATGAATCAACAAGCGCTAACTAAATATACCAACTGTGACAAATATACGCCTTCAAGCGCATCATTACTTTAGTAAAGCGAATAGCTTTCTAGGAGTGTTCTGCTATACGCCTAGCGCACTGCTAGGCGTATAGCAGTAAGCGCGCGGGAGCAGATAGCATACGACAACCCTTTGCAGCAATGATGGCTGAAGTTTGTGGCTGGGATTTCTCCTTTGTTCGTGTGCCAGACTGCTTCTTTTGCGGTGGCAGCTGCAGGAAAGACGATAGGCTCTACGGGAGCGGACATGAACACGATGCCGCCGGTGTTCGGGACAACCCGGTCCACATACTTGCCAGGTGTGTCCCGCAGACAAGCGCAGTGAACCACAGTTACACAAAGTGGAGCTCATGTTAACTAGCCGCTTGGTTTTGCTGAGTAATGCGATGTCTCGATCGCTTTTTTTTTTAATTCTACCCTTGCCGTAGTAGTGCTTCTGTACCTCAATAATAGGCACATGTCGTTATTGCAGACTTAGATCTCAAACAAATCCGCAAGGTGCGATGTCTGCACACGTCGCAGTCATCTTTCTGGCGATGAATACATGTGACATCGCCGAATAAGTTCCGTCAAAGTCGCCTCAAGAAGAGTAACTGCGAATTTATTGATGGCAATGCGCACACTAGTCAACGAAGTCACCAAACGCACAGTTTAATAAGAGCGCGAGTTAACGCTGCACCGCCGATGCAATTATGCTGCATACGCCGATGGACTCCCGTTCCCGCTGCAGTTTTCGCAATTTGAAATTCCCTTAAGGGCCTGCTTGGAAACGTACAAAGCTAGTCTGACCAACTTTTTAGTAGGTTTATTTTTTTCTCGAATGTTACGGGACAGAGATTTCACATGATCTATTTCAAAGCAAAGCAGCGCCAACGAAAGTAGATGGGCGCTGGCGGCAATTAAGGCCGCCAACGGCAGTTAAGTCCTCTGAGGCGTAAGAATAGTAAGAAAGAATTATTTTGAGTACAAAATGCACATGCAAAAAGGCACAACGTTGTGAAACAAACAAATCAGTCGTTGTGGTAAGTCCTAGATAACATCGATATGTAAAAACTTCCCAAACATGATGCGAACTTTTCAATGAAAATGGAACACAAATATCGTGTGCAGTAACTATTAGCAATTCTCGCCCTGAACTGCCTATTTTCTTAACCTATTTGCCTATTTCCAAGAGACCACGATATCTAAGATGTCCTCGGGCAAAAAGAATAAAGCTTTTAAAGAAGCCCTTGTCTATTATCATTCCGATAATACACAGCGTTAGTTAGGCCCTTTACATACGAGGCAAGGTGAAAACCTAGCCCTTAAAGAAGCAACAACAGTTCTGCCTGAAGCAACTAGCAACAGATAAGACTTGCAAATCCACGCATAAATTAAATGAAAATAACATGCAGTACGTGACAGCTGGTGCAAGGATTTACCGGGCCGCATAAAACCGACAATTTCAGTTCTTGCAAACTTCAGTAGCTCTAACATACAGCACGATGCACTCGTGCAGTCGTGCTCACGCCTAGATAGCACAACACGGCAAAGAAGCGGCAAACGGTAGAAGCGGCAAGCGACATTCAGAACTTTAGCGAAGTGCCTTTAAACCGCATGCTGCAACAGGTGGAAGGCAGAACTACAATGCATGTTTCACTAGCTCGCGTCCAGCAACGAACAATGGTGCTATGGCGGTGATCGGATGGAACTGATGACGGCTATGTGAAGGAGGACTTGCGATGTGATACGCCCCTTTGACTTTGAGGGACAAAGCAGCCGAAAGGCCCTTACAGCATTTCTGGTGCTGAACATTGCTGATCAGGTCGACAGCATTATCAAACGATGAGCGGCTACGTGGGAAACGTACTGTGGCGTCTGGGTACACATTGTGGTGCTCCTAAGGCTACTACAGACATTCAAGGATCATCCTCGCCAAGGCTTTGACGGCACAGTTCGCCACGGCCGTCGGGCGGAATGAAGAAAGTTTCGAAGGGAATTTGCCAACCTTGAGAAGTCTAGCTAGACGACTAGTCATCCAGCCTGTGAGAAGCATGTCATCTCGCCAGGATTCATTGTATAGGTCAAGTATAACACTTCTCACCCGTACGCCAAGATCACACAGAGCTCTGTACGAAATTCTATCAGCTCCTGGTGGTGACGCACTATCGCTCTCAGTATGAGCTATAACACGCGTTCGCGTCGCATGCTGAGCACGATAGTACGTGCATCCACAGGAACCTAGTTCCGCAATGAGTTCTTAAATTGGCAAATGATGGGTTCATACGGTGATCACACTGTGGCGGAGAGCTGATGGAAGGCGGTAAATTGCCGTGGACTGCGATTTGGCCGGATAATCTAGCGCAGAAATCTTCTGCCATAGTCATATCTGGTCGCTGTTGGAAGAAAGGTAGAGCCTTGAAGTGGCACCAATGCAAGCGGGGAGTCCGGAGGCCTCCACAGGCCTCCATAAGTGCATTAAATGTTTAAAAAGGTCTGGCGACTCAGAGAAGGCAGGCTGCCGTTGCGATTCGAGTTTAGATAACAGGCGCTGGATTTAGTTTGCGCGCGTCAACCATTCATTAGATCGTCCATTCACTTCACGCGTCGGTATCTAGTTCAGCCTGTTGGTGGATTGTTCGGAGTCACTCTAAATCCATATTCCATTCCATGGATTTTAGAGAGTGAGTAGGTCTACATGTGATGTCGTGTATTGTACTCTTGATGGCATCTTCCAAGTTGTGCGATAATTTGCCTTGATACAAAACTTCTATGACAGATAGAAATTTCGGCTCGCTGGCTTTTTAAATCATGTCACATGACTTTAAAAAAAAGATCAGTCGTCTGATCTTGACATACGTGAGAATATGCTCACTCCCGTGCGTTTCATTGTCTCTAAACCACACAACACGCCTGGTGAGACATCGTGAGAAAAAATAAGGCAGCTGATGCATCTTGATGCATGTTGATGCAAGAAAACAGAGCTTGTTGCAGGAGACGAATGATGCCAAGCTTCTGCCTTTTTCGTTGATCTTCGAGCTTCCCAAGCGTGTCTGATGCATGTTCAAATCCTCGATAATAACCCGCGAAGCACGAAAGGTGATCAGGTCGACACAGGATGTCTCGCAATCTCTTGTAATCAAATCGACTTGATGCGGATAAGTAGGCCCCGTAAGAGTCGTAGTAACTCTATACTTTTACTATCGTCATGAGACGCTACATGCTGAAAGATGTACGTTAAGTCACGGCGAATAACAACAGTCGGCCGTATTTCAGTAGGGGCAAAATATAAAACAAATAAATAAAAAATACAAATAGAAAGAGGAAATACGCTCGTGCGCTTAGATTTCGTTCCACGTTGGGTAAAAATTAAACCGAAGCCCTCCACTACGTCGTCTCTCGTGGCCCCAGTGTTGTTTTGAAGCATTAGGCCCCATGGAAATATTAATCACGTGTCTAGTAATTACAGTGAGTTTCTGGCAGGCGTACATTGTGCATATCAGCAGTGACACTACTTACCGATTGGAATTTCGCAGCTCATAACCAAGAGAGAGAGACAGAGAGAGAGAGAGAGAGAGAGACAGAGAGAGAGAGAAATATAAGAAAGGAAAGGCAGGGAGGTTAACTAGACGCACGTCTGGTTTGCTACCTTGCACTGGGGGAAGGGGTATGGGGATGGAGAGAGAGCGAGAGAGAGAGGATAGAGAGAGAGCGGTGATAAGAATCAGTCATTTATTTATTTACTTTATTGTACCCTCAAGACCGAAGTATTAAAGAGGGGAGTGGGTAAAAACATACGCAAGTAAATAACAAAGCAACAAAAAATGGTTAGTTATTACAGCAAAATTGATTAGTTAATTGTATCCGGAAGTGATGATGTCTGGTAAGGCAGAACGAAGCTTTGAGTTGTCCTTGATTGCGACAACTTGTAATCAAATCGACTTGATGCGGATAAGTTTGCTGTATATGAGGCAGCACGCACCATGACTTTTGTGCAGGCCATGTACACAGAAGGATTGGCCATTACTCTGCACACACCGATTCTCCAGCTTCTTTATGGCATTTGGCCTCAAGATTGGCTGCTCTTAGAAGCACAAGGGAAGGTGCTGCGTGAAACAGCATGCTTCGGAACCTGCTGTAGCCACTCCCGAGGGCCGTCGGATGGCTTGTAGACGTCGCACAGTAGCAGCTGCCTTCGTGAGTTGCGTTGTTTTTGTACATTTGCTTTAGGACAGCAAACATTTTTCTTTAATCTGAGGGCAGGTTTCGGGAAATCGAGTCGTCGTGCTGTCGTCACTTATGTCCTTGTAATTGTCTATTTTCTGTATTGATTATTCCGTATGCCCAGCTACATTGTGTTCCCTGACTTGTGGGACTCAGATTTTCTAGCGTCATAACTTAGCTGATTCAAAGGTAAATAGAATTTCCTTATTTGTTATCAACGTATGCAAGGTTCGCACAATCAGTCAGGAAATAAAACGAAAGACGGAATCGCGTTCTTGCGAGAACATAAATCAAGAAATATAAGTTTTTGCGAGACATCAGAAAGAACAGGAATGTGTGTTTTCTTCTTGTTTTTTTTTTCTTTTGCAATATTTCGCGCTGAGCAAATCGCTCTTTCTTTTCTTTTTCTACTGCTTGCGCCCCCGCACAGCTTCGTTTGCCACGAGGGCCACAAAACAAGCGTGGCGGGGCGCGACGGGCGTCCGTCATCGTTTTCGCCAGTATTTTCCCACTGGCGCAGACATGGCGAGCGTTCACACGCCACCCTCGAGTAGGGCTGCCGCAGGCCGCCAGCCCCTCCCTGGCCGTTGCGGCTTGCGGTTATTTCGACCCTGTTATTTCCGGCGTACGCATTTGCGTTTCGTTTTCTCCGTCGGCAGCTGCCGCCCTGGCCGAGGGATGGCTCATTTACGGAGTCCGAGCGCAAGCCGTAAATTATTCTTGCCCTGACTGGTGGGGAGGGAGCCGGCACGGGGGAAGCGGGGTGGGAGAGCAGGGCGATGTAGACGAAGGGAGCGGACGGGGAAGGGCCTGCTTTTGAACAGCACAGGGGGCAAACAAAATCAGACAGACTAACTTGTAAAAAGAAAAAGGAAAAAGAAAACGTTTCATTCGTTTCCTAGGATTAACGTGAAATGTAGGAAAATGCGCATGCATGCACAAACACGCACGCGTGGATTCACGCACCAACACACGCGAAAATCACGCGCTGCGTGCGTGATCGAAGGTGGACTACGTCTATAGACGCAAACGTGATCGTGCGGCGATGGAGAACCAAAGAGAACAAAAGCTTAGAATCAAGTCGAGCGCTCTTTCCGCCCATTTGCATGACATGTGTGTAATCCTTTGGGTCAGTTATACAATGCTGCCGTTAAAATTGTAAGCAGCTATGCAAAAAAAAAAAAAAACGCAGGATGCTTTACAGTGTCGTGATTTATACGAGGTACATGAACGAATGCAGCGGCTCTGTATAAGATGTAAGGGTGGCTGAAAATCATAGTGCCCATATCTGACAAGTTGCGATACCGCTGGCTACGTACTACTGCTATTAAATCCTGCTGCTGATTAGCCTGACACGTTTTTGGGTACCCTAGCCTGAGAGTGTGCCATTTTCTTTTCTCATCATGTTGCTTAGATTAATTAAAGCCTGCTTCTTCAAGTTCTCGCACATTGAAGGAGCAAACACCCATATATTCTCTCATTAATCTCGACCTAAAATAGCGTATGATCACACTCGCAGAAAAAAAAAAAGAAGGCCGTTCCGCCCTGCGTAGGTGGATGACCAGAGGAGCTGTGAAAATCTTGGTAAGAAAAGCCTGTGGTAAATACTTTCTTGCATCACTCATTGTCACTTAACATAACGACGGTCACAATGGCTTTGTGGTCACTGTGATATACACTGATCGGCATACTTGCAACTGCAGACACATTCTTTGATAATGTCAAATCGATGCACTCACGCCGCTGCTCGGTCGGTTGGGCCAGATCGGTGTAGCGTCGCGAGCGAAATGCTTCCAACACAAAACGCGAAAACCACTCCGTTTTCGGTCCCGACCCATCCACATTGAAATCACCGACAACGGCCACATGGGTGGTGTCATCTCAACTAACCCACGCAAAGTGAATAGCCGTGAACCTTTCGACATCGCTTTTCGACATCGAAGAGACTTTTGCTTCTCTTTGCCGCGTTCTCCGATTCGCGACACGCGTCGTGCAGCCTGGTCTGCAGCTTGTGGTCAGCTTCTCGGTATTCGGTGGGGTTCGCCGCGCGCCGCTGTCGATCGCACTCTCGTCTACGTTCGCGCCGTTGCGCTTCGTAAGAGAGCTGCTCTTCGGGAGTCGTAACCACGCGTGGCCTCCCCACCGCAAGTCGTACTCAACACCACACAACTAGTTTATTTACGGAGCCGCAGGCGAGCCTCGACGAGACCGGCCGTTGTTCTCTCCGAGGCAGCCGATGACAGTTTTCGACATGCTGTTCTGTATGTTGTATGCGTGATTCCAAAGAATGCAAGCACTGTTAGTTTCACTTTGCTGAGTGCTTGTAGCCTCTGCCTTACGAAGCGTGTAGTGCTTACGCGGGTATGAGCCATTGATGATGATAGTTTTTGTGTGCGGACACGAAAAATCTATGGTACCCTAGGCGTTTACAACTGCGTTGTCAAATGGTGATGGCGTTTAATACATTCAATTTCTAAAGCCACGCCAGAAATATGAGGGATGCCACTTTCTGCTTTTCTCTCCCCATGTAAAGGTGACGCATCGATCATTAGAGAAGACCTTTTGAGTTACGAGCTAACATGGTCTTCGTCTTCGTAGCGTGTGCCCAGCACAGCTGCTTGCAACAATTTTAACGCTTAAAACTTGAAATTTCATCAGTGGCGCAACGATGTGAAGCGCACAGCGAGAGCGTTTGCGCACGACCATGAACGTAGTGAAAGAGAACATGCAAGCGTGAAGCAGACAGTCTCGTACGGTGCCAATGAAGGCGCACTGCTTGTAGCCTCGGAGGAAAACTTTTGTAACACCCCCCTCCCCCCCCCCCCCTCTTCCAATCACCTAAAGACTATACATTCTCACGCTTGCGCCATTAAATGAGCAAAAGGTAGCACCGATCGCCATCGATCTCGCACACGACACACTGCAGCAATATACGAGGTGATAATTTTCATGTTTTACGGAATTTTTAAAGATCGCCTGTGGTGGATAGCATGATTCTTGTCCCTGAGCTAGATTATTCAAAGATGCGGAAATTACTAGCCCGACAAATCGAAGCACGTATTCAAATCATTAACGTAAATTCACTAATTAACTTCTTAATTAATCACTTTACGGCCCATATTGCAATTGGCGAATTGTGGCCGGTGAGTTTGCAAGACTTATGCAATTGAAATGAATTTCCGGGATCACACCAGTTTCATATTAATTCACGAAGTGTGGGACGAAATACATGGGCGTTACAGTTACTTTTGTGCTTCAATGCTTAAAAAAGAGTTTTGTTAAAAGATTAAGTGGAACGGCCGTGAATTTTTGCGTCGAGTTTGATGGCGCACATCTACGAACTAGTGTCATTCTAGAAATTCATTGAAAGTGGACACGCCTTGCAAACTCATCTGCTACAATTCATAAATTGCAATATGGACTGCAAAGTGAATAATTAAGACGTTAATTAGAGAAATTTTTAGTCAACTGCCCGCCTCTCTGAGTAACCGAGCTCAAGAACTAGAATTACGTTACCTGCAACAGGAGATTTTTAAACATTCTGTATATCTTAAAAGTGATCCCCCCGTAGTATAGTTGTCAGCACGACGGCTACATTTCAACGAACTTTCGCAAAGAAACGTTGGCGCGAACTGAATCATAGCAGATGAGAGAACTTGGTCGTATACATCCTTGGTTTTCAGTTTCTGCCACAGCAAGTCATTATCAGTACCTTATCAGACTATCTGCAACGCCTCCCTGTGTTCTCATTCACAAAGCTCACGATAGTCTAAGTGAAGGCTTGATTTCTTGAAACAGTTTAGAGAGAGAGAGGGGGGGGGCTGCACATAGCATAGTGAACGTAAGTATTAATTAGCTGTTATACAGCAAGGAAACGGTGTACTAGATAACTGAAGAAAAAACCGACTTTCTTTTAACGTTGATAAACATGAACATACTATATACATACATGTTTCAAGGTATCTGGAAACGAAAACGCACTGAGTAACGAAGTTAGTGGAGGACAGATGCATTTGTTATTGCACGATATATAAAATTTCTTTCACCCTTCACCGCCTTTTCTAGTCCATCGGGGGTGTTGTCGAGGAGCCAATTTGGCGGAAGGCGCAAATCAATGGTGTGGTGAGAGCGAGTGGGAGACCATCTGATTGAAGGAAAGGAACACGGCTCGCACGCACACGCAGGGCCAACGAAACACGTGGCCCTGGATCCGAACGCACGTAGACTGGGCCTAAGGGATGAACCTGAGACTACAGAAGCGATGAAAACGCAGCGCGAGCGCCAATAACATTATGCAGATTAGTTTTCTTTGCCGCTTCGCTTCGCCTACTCCCTTCTGCTCGGAACTCGGTAACCGGCACACGCCGCCAGCTTCGCCGCTGGAGCCCGTACAGCTCTTGATCACCTGCTGGCCGAGACCACGCGGGGAGCTCCGGCGCCTGATTACACCGATGTCGTAAGCTAATTCAAGCAACTGCGCACCCCGGTGACAAACGAGGGTTAAGACGATCTCGAGCTATGCGAGCAAGAAAGAGAAATATCACCGAGGCGCCGCGGCGAAAAAGTAGGCGCGACTGCGTCACTCTCTCCTGCTCAGTTCCTTTGTCAGTACGCTGGTGCTTTTATTACGCCTGAAACTTTAATACAGGTGGCTTCCGTTGCAGTCGTGCCTCGCAGCGTTCTACTCCGGAGTTAATTCCGTTCGGTGTTCCGAGCTTTGTCGGCGTGTTTTCTTGCCGTGAGCACCACTTTGTTCACTGCTTCGCAATTTTGCCCACACTCTTCGCTCCTCTTTGTTCCTTCCATACTTCCTATTTGCTGGCTCCTCGCACGCGCAGCTTGAGTAAGTTTCCTTGGGGATCCAGGGTGTCTGTGTTTCAGAAGCGGTTCTGCAAGTGCGAAGAAATGCTGCGCGAATACGCCAACGACGGCAGCTGAGAAGTGTGCTGTGGCCGGTATGATGAGACCCATTTGAAACGGGGATTCCTTGGCTTATCTTCGTAGCAGATCGAGAATGAGAAAGCAAACCTTGCTCGGACTGAGTCGCTGGATATTGCTGGATTACAACAACGACGAAAAAGCGACCTATGTGGCGACACGTCGCAGTGTACGTTGTTATTAAGTTGGCACATACGTGGTGAACACCTTGTGCCTTATTTTTGGGTGCCTTGCGACCAGGAAAAGAAAGAAAGAACCTAGCATGAAATATCTACTACTGCAGCGAGAGCTATCCGAGCAAGCCAAATCATGGTGTTATTAACGTACCAATAAAGGCGCTTAGCTTATGCGCTTGTACGAATAATAGCATGTTAGTTGCAAACACGTTATTCGATCGCCTGCCAAATTTATATACGGCCATGTACCGTCAGTGCATGCACTTCTTTCGCAATATGCATAGTAGGCACATCATTTATGATAATGATTAACAAAGTTGTGACAGAGTATACCACTTCATAGTGACACGTACAGGACTGAAGGCAAAATTTCTCAAATGCTTTACGCCGAATATACCGAACGGTTGACAAGGCTGCGTGACCGATCCACGCATAGGTGTACACTGTATGTCATTTTTAGTTCCAACAATTTTCCTTTTTTTTTTGATCGCATGGACCATATACCGCAATTTGGCCCGAGCATTTGAGTCGCCCGAAGAGGCAAGCGTTACTTACGCGACAAATCACAATGTCCAGGTGGTTAATTAAATACATTTGTTAATGAATGTTCTATTATTCGCTTTTAGGCGCATACATTAACTGCAAAATTGAAGCCAACCATTACCTATGTCTGCTTACCAGAAATCTTAAGACTAGCGCCGCTTTCGAGCTGCCTGTCCCCCAAATCTGCTAAAGATGCATCGGTTTTACAGTTAAGATAATCCCAAACTGCTTGACGCACGGTTTTGAGAAGCTGTTCGCTGAAAAGCCAATATAGTGTAGCACAGTTTACGGCGGGATATCTAGAACATGGTGTTAGTCTTACGATTTTCTGCTGCGCAAGCTTGACTGCACTACTTCACTCGCCTTCAATTTGGCATCTGCCCAGAGAGTTAGAGTTTATGTGAGAATATTTTTAATTAGCTACCTGGACATTCTGATTTCTCAAGCAGGTAATTTTTGCCTCTTCGATACATGTACATGAAAAGGTGGAACAACACTATCTGACACCGGTGAATTAAAAAAAAAAAAATCTGAACAAAAGAAATAAGCAGGTCGTATAAGTTCGAAGCTTTAATTTTTATTGTTTAACCCTGAATCTGAAACTTCTTGAAGACATCACTTGAAAAAATGTCTGTATCGGAAGTTATATTGCAGCCTTCAAGCTATTCTAATGAAATAGTCGAGGCACATGCACTAACTACCGGATGCCAACACGTGCGCGGTAGTTCTTGCGGAAGCGGGGATGTGGCGAGTGCCCTGTAAGGCACAATTAGATTAGCAGAAAAGAAAATGATGTTCGCAGCTTGCAGGCCGTGGCACATCTGCGGGCTGCGAGCGGTAGCTTTTACAACGAATGCAAAACCACCAAAGAGTCATATCGACTAAATGGGTGCGGCACCTCTCTTTTCTTTATTATTATTTTTTTTCAGTCACGAAACGAACCTTAGGTAGGAAGCCATTACGCATCACATTTCAAGAGGGGGGGGGGGGGGGGCAAACAACAACGCTGCCAACATTGGAATGGAGCGTGAAAGAACGTGTCGTTTAGAGCAAGCTCGAGCTGAACGATAGATATGGATATCATGGCAATGTCACGTGACTGGCGCAGCGGCAAAACGCGGGCTTAACGTGAACACGGCAACGATGGTTTGCGAACGTCGCTGCGCGCACGTTTTTCCTGCTTGTGTAGGCGTACTTCACGCTGCTCGAACATGAAAATAGTATGACTAGTCCAGCCGCCGCCTGTCAGCCACCTGTGTAAAATGTGTCTTGGAGTCAAGGAAAAAAACAAGGCCATCCATTATGTAGCTCTACGACAAGCTCGCGTTCGCGGTCATTTTCAGAAGCATCACTTGCACGGCACATCGCCGCTGTCCGCAAGCCGTCAGATTCCTGTCCATCGGCCATTGTCTTTATTCTAGAAATAGCGGATAACTTGTTTTCACCGCTGAAAGAGACAAACACGTAGAGGAATGCCTTAATGAAAACTGAAAATGTCAGCCTTCCTACATTACGGTCTTTTGCTGCTTCAGATGAGAATTTCGCAGCTTGAATAAAAATAGACTTTACAAAAAGCTTGAAGATAAACATTAATAGGAATGAGATAACCACCTAATTACTGAGCGTCTATATAGTCTTACACTCCAATAAAGAACGAAGGCTCAATGGAAGCATATATGCTGGCTGATTTACCCTGAAACACGAAATGAAAGCAAAAATTAATAAAAACGGATAACATATGTGATAGTGTAATGAGTGGCTGAATCTACAGAAAAAAGGAACACATCAAGAAAGGTGATCCAAGAAAATTCAGAACGTCGGCTGTTCTTGCGATATGCGATGTGTCTTGTGAGTATACAAAATTGAATTGTGTATATCGGATTTCTGGTTCAACAACAGCTCAAAAGAATTGATCCTTTACGAAGTTGACACACTGCTGGAATTCCCTCTGGATCTATAGCAAGAAACACCGACACTCTTTTGCATCAGATTGCGCCTCTGTATGGCTTGCACAAGTCACTGCTTGTACCACATTAAGAAGTCTCATCACATGGTTGCGCATGTCACCATGTTCACGAGGTGCCCTGTTAGTGGTATCCACGATGCCATTAACCACATATAAAATTACAGCGTTTTGCCTGCCTTACTGGAGCTTAAGAACGCTTTATGTGTCACCTGCGAATGAGCATTTCTTTGAACTATTTATTCCTGATTGGAATGACCGACAGTGCCAACAGTATAATACATGTGGCTCAGAAGAAACTTTAGAGCACACTTTGTGTCCATGCCCGTCATATAAAGGTCAAAGGTTTGTCCTTCGGACCACTTCATGGAAATTGTATGACAGACGTTTTACAGAAGAGATCATGGGGCCATGGCGTCGGGCGCCTGCGATGTACCACTCCACAAAAGCGCTACTGCGTTTGTTGAGATCCACCAGCCTATGTGCATGTGACCGACAGCAGAACGATGAACACTTGAGCGCGCGTGTATGTATCCGCATGTGGGCTGGGAATTTTATCTCTCCCACCTATCTTTCATTCCTCTTCTCAGGTGTTCGCCCCCCCCTCCCCTTCTCCCGATCACGAGGACATAGTCATCTACTTTCAAGCGCGTGCCCCATCACGCTGCATGCGCACAGGCGACGTCTACAAAGTGGACCTGGCGTTCTCGTTCAACGTCGGCCTTTGGCTCTTTCTGAGTTGTACGGTTCGTGGATATCAAAGCTAGCACATGAAATGACATGTATTCACAGGGCCACAGTGTTACGAGTGATGAGCATTGTTTAACATAGTCATGAAATCAATGCATCATGTCTTGACCTTTGCTATGCTTCCTTTTCTTTCGTAATGTTTCCTTGCCTTGACTCGCTATGCAATGATTGATGGCGCTAAGAGATAAAAAAGGAAAGGCAAGAATATTAGCCCGATGCACGTCCTATTTGTTACCCTGCGCTGAGAAAAGGAGATAAAGGAGCAAAATCAGTAGAAGGAAGAAAAAGGGTTACAGCTGCGCGCGCACGTGAAAGTGCACGCCGAGTCTTCAAGTTGTCACAGAGATTTGTCGAGAAACTGCGCCAATGCTCTCGCTGCTTCCTGTGCCATCGACGTACATGACTGCGGTCCGAAGACCTTCGCCTCTGAAAACGGTATTTATATATAGTGCAACATAAGACGAAGTGTAACTCGCAAAGCTTTCTCTTTTACACGCTACACTTGGCCACGCGTACATCGTGCGTCAAGAAAGCTGCGCAATACTAATGGTGGGCTTTTAACTTATGATCACCAACAATCTGGTGTAAGCGCATAAGCTCGTGCATATTGTATTACATATCTTATTGACTGACTTCCCGGGTACCAGCACCCACTGCACGTGAACATTAAACCTTTCTATTCCCGCCTTTCCTGTGCAAGGTGTCAACAGGACGCTTTTCTAGTTAACCTCCCTGCCTTTTCCCTCCATATTGTCTTTGTTCGCCCGATATGTAAATTCGACTGCGCGAATTCTCTCTGACCGACCTGCTTGCAAATTTCGGCGCTTTGGTGCTGAAGCTCACTTTCCTCATAGTTTTTCCGCGCTATGTATCATCGTTACGCCGATGTGGAAGTTTAAAGTTTATTAAGCGACACAATAATACAGGGGGAGGTCCGAGAGTTCAATACTGTCAAGGTGACTTCCTTTGAAAGCTAAGATTTTCATATTTAGCACTCGAATCTAGAACGTCTGACTTGTGTAATAGAGCCACGTACTGCCGTCTGCATCGTATTCTCGTGCCCAATGCGTCCTCTCCCTTCTACCCTTTAAGGTTCCTCGATAAAGTTCCAACGCTCCTGTTTCTTTCTGTGCTAATACTTTACGTTCCTCGTTGCTCTTTCCAAAATTCCTCTTCACTTGCTTCCTTCCTTCCTTCTTCCCTAATTGTGGCGCTGCCTTACCGACCAGAATAGAAATGCCCTTATCCTTTTTCGATCGTTGGGTTTCTCTTTTCTTCTTCCTTGCCATCGGAAGTAACGGTCTTCTTTTTATCCTTTCTAGACGCTAATTATTATTTATTATGGCGAAAGACTGATAAGAACGGCAGAACCGTGTGCAAGTGCGTGTGCTCACGTGCGCGTGCTCCCGTGTGAAGTTTCTTTTCCTTCCACAAATCAAGCGCGCCGCGAAAACAAGTGCCCGGCAAGAAGAGCGATTGGAGAGTGCGCTCATCATGTAATGCAACGAGTCCAGGCGTGAGGGCGAGCTTCCACAACTCTCAACTACAACGATTCCTGAGCTCACCGCACCCCACGGTTCGCTTGTTTGAGTTCACGGAAGGTTTGTTACAATCTCTCTTTGTTCGTGTGCCCATTTATGCGCCTGTTTTTTGTTTCTTTTTTCCCCCCTCGGTAGCCTTTGCTACGCGCTATTTCCTGATCTGCAATTCGGCATGTGTATAATTATAGGGAGCCGAGCACCCTATCAATCGTTTTATTTTCTCCCGGTACTGGCGGAGTTCTCAAGGTTCCAAAAGATGCGTGCTAGGGGGCTGTAGGATGTTGATTGCAACAACAGGAAGACGGAGGACAGCATTTTTCAGAATAAGACTTCAGTGTCTGCTAAACTTAAAGAAAGTGTACGTTAACGCTTTCTTTGCTCATCCTGTTTTGTTTTTTCTTCGTTCATGCCAGAAGCTTCGGTGCTAGCGGCGCACCTTTGTGTCGGCACAGAAGAAAATTAAGCGAATACGTTTTTTCCCCAGAAGGGCGGCTTGTTCTTATTTAGTGGAGTTTAGTTCTGAACAACAGTAGCCAGCAGGGACGGATATTCAGCAAGTATTCAGTGATGGGACTTCTTCAGACTGCGTAGTCGACGTAATTATGAGCATGCTTAATAGAGCTTTAAATAAGGCTATTACAAGAGAAATAAAGTTAAGGCTACTAATTTTGTTAAACCATACTCAGTGCACTTTTCCAATGTCCTACTGCTCTAAACAAATGTGCGTTAGGTTTATAAGTTTTGTCAGCAGCATTTTGCGATTGCATTGATTTACTTATTACGGTCTTTCTTACTTATTCTTACTTACTTACTTACTCACTTACTTACTTGCTTGCTTACTTACTTACTTACTTACTTATTACCATAATAAGTAATAGTCCTACTTTACCTATTACTTATTATCGTCAGTGCGAAGGGAAAAATAGTTACGAGGATGCTTGTAAAAGGGTGACAAGTAAAGATCAGAAGAGAACACGAAAGCTATAGCTAGAGAGTTTGAGGAAATAACGAAGAAAATAGGGGTAGATTTCTGACCGTATCAAGTGATTTTTCATTTTCCAACATATTTTTATATTTTTGTTTCCGCTGTGAGAGAAGGAGTAGCCGTCACCATTAGAAGGTAACTACGTCTCTTTCTTTTATTTTCATATCAATAAAAAAAATAAAAAAACGGGGGGGGGCGAATTTCCGTGTGCAATCATGCTTCCCAGACAGACGCGGTTGGCGTCTTGTTTGTGCGCTCGTTTTCGTGTTGTTCAGGAACAAGAATGATATGCTTGCATCAAACGGTGCCGCCGTCATTCGCCGTCATGGTGCAGCACATTTGGAGACCGATTTCGGACATGACCGTAGTGCTGTAGCTAGCCTGCTGATATCCGCACTACGAGCCTGCACGCCTTTCGGCAGTGAGCGCACACCAGATTCCCCCACACGTGCTAAGCGTTCGCACCACCTGGCTCTCCAGAAGCTGCTCGATCCGCCGTATCACCAAATCGCCGTTTAGGGCTCGCTGCATTGGGCACGTGGGAAGGCGCCTTGCAGGCGCCACGCGCTTATGAAAGTGACGTCTCCACCAATCACTACGGTTCCTGCACTGCGAGAATGGCAAGTGTTGCATCATTAGGGACGCACTTCGCGGCGCACTCGATGCCTTTCGCGGCTGCCGCAATTTCGCACGCGCGATGCCGTGCAGCTCTTAATGGCAGATGGTCGCGCCTGACCACGTGCTCCTTTTTTTCGTCGGTGCCTCTCCTTCCGTGCGCGGCTGACGCCGTGTCCCTTGTTCCGGCCGCTCCCTCTGCTTGTCCGGACTCTTTGGCGTGGGCTGACTGCGATTACGCACTCGTTCCCGAAATGAGCGCGCACTCTTGCTACCGTTCGCCGTAGAAAAATCGCGCAGCATCGTATACGCCCCCCCCCCCCCCCCCCCCCCCCACCCTGTACTGCGTGGTCTTGGGACGCGCGTGTCGCTTGTTCTCCTTCCACTCCTTTGTTTGTTCCCTTCCTAGTGGCACGCGAGCGCCAACTTGCGGGCGCGCTTTCCTTGCTTTCCCCACTGTCACCCCCCTCCCCCCGCTCCTCTGCCACCCCCCTTCCCTTTCTCGCCCGGGGTTGCATCGGCTTTCTTTGTTTCTACGGGGCGTCCTGGCTGGCTCACTGTCGATGCCTCGAAAATATTCAGCACGCACGATATTCGCCGATCTATAATGCGGCGGTCTTTAACGTCGGAAGGCAGCCAGCCGTACACAACTCAATTTAGGCTGGAGGCTCAAGGGTCGCTTGCCGCTGGCAAAGCTGGCGCGCAGCCGAAAATGGTGGCCTGCGGGCGACTCTGCTGGTGCTTCGTTCGTGACAACGACTCGGAAACGCTCTCTATCGGTAGCCCGCGCTGCTATTGCTTGAATGCGTCAGACAATGCTGACCACTCTCAATTCTATTGAGGCTCAGGCCCTAAATATGTACCACGGGAGTGATTTGTGCAGCTGTGTATGTTTTATTATCTGTGAACTCAAGCGCACTTTAATCCACCAAGTTAATTATTGAAGGCGGTTCGGGCGCCTTTATGTAGTTCTTGCATATATTCTTTGGTCGCAACAGGATGCTATCATTTGCATATTGGAACACAAACCCCCCACGCACTAAACAAAAAACTAAAAATTGAATTGAATTTCTTGAGGTATACTACAGAACACTCAACTGTGGCGCCTTATCGCTGGAGATGATAAATATTGTTACTTGCTATTAACAAAGCTAGAAACGAAGGTATCGGAAACATTTAAAGAATTATCTGTAAAGATGTACCCAAACACAGCTGAAAAGTGGCCATGCCAACGACACGGTGATTCACCTGCTGTGGAATGAATATGGTACGTCTCGATTTACGGTACCTTTTAATGGGATAACAAATGGCCTGCAGAAATTCTTCGCCAACTTGCTTCGTTTTGGTTGGTCGGTGATTGTCTTTCCAGAGTTTCCAGATAATGTGGTACCCTACATGACCGCTCATGGCCCTTTTCACTGTATGGATGGATGCTATGAGGGTCCCCTTTGGAACAGGGCGATGAGTTGCGCCACCAAGCTCTTATTATATTGCCTAATGTCCTGCCTACGTTAAAAAAAAGGAAGCATAAACCCCACGAAGAATTCCCATCACCAAACTTTCTGAACCCGTTTTGCGAACTTTCTTTTTTGTGCGCCTTCGTTGTTTGCCGTCTCTCTACTTCCACCAATTTTCCAATCACCTGTTACTAACCTCTATTGCCTATATGTTTACTTTCCCCCTGCTCTCGCTGAACCCAAGGGCTTCAAGGAAGCCAGAGGTGTCTAAATCAACCGTTGGGTAGATACATTCACATACCAATAAAATATGCTCCATCGTTTCTCTAGCTTTACCGCACCAAGCACATGCTTCTTCTTCCTTATTGTATCTTGCTTTGTAAGTGCGTGGTCTAAGGCATCCTGTTCTCGTTTCGAAAAGTAATGAGCTTCTCTTTGAGTTATCATAAATTGTTTCTTTCCTGATTTCATTTTTTCCTCTTAAGTTGTTACTCATAGCAGGTTTCTTTTCCATTACCGCCTCCCATGAAATCATCTCCGCCTCTCTGACTTTCCGCTTGACGTTCTTTGTTGCCATGTCGCTCACCATACCGGTCGCATACTTGCTGGTAAGCTTCCTAGTTATTTTCCTCCACTGAAAATCAATGTTTTTCCTGTACAAATATCTGAAAACTCTCCCAGCCCATTTACTTTCTTCCATATTCCTTAGTCGTTCTTCATAGTCAATTTTACTGTGAGCTTCCCTCGCTTCAAAACTCGACCAGCCCAAATCACCCTGCACAGCTTCATTTGTAGTCTTCCCGTGAGCGCCCAATGGGAGGCGTCCCACTGACGTTTGGTTGCTATCGGGTCCTGATTGCACCCCTGACTTCAAGCAAACAACTGCATTTTCAAATGTACACCCGCGAGAAAAGGTATACAGGCGAGGGACTGCGTGATAAAGCCATTTTTTTCCTCTGCCAGTGAATGCAACTTGAAATTGAGGACTGCCCAGTTGAAAATGACAACAGAGGTTGTGTTCAGTACTACAGAAATTTCTGTTGTACAACAGGATTTTTCTGTAGTAACTACAGATTCCTGATGGAGCGACAGACTTTTCTGATGTACGACAGACATTTCTTGTTGTGACTACAGAAGTACAGTCTGTCGTATGTCTGTTGCTACAACAGAAAGCTGAAGCTCTACAACAGATTTTTGTAGTACTACAGAAAAATTTGTCATCACTACAGGCACCCTGTTGTCCCAACAGAAATGTTCCTGAAGTAACCCGAAAAACTTCTGTAGTGCTACAGAGAGCTGTTGAAATACTACAGAAACCTATTGTGGCAACAGGCCCCCAATTGTCACAACAGAAGTGTTCCTGAAGTAATGCGACCAACTTCTGGTGTACTACAGAGAACTGTTCCACAACGGAAACCTATCGTCGCAACATGTACCCAATGATGACAACAGAAGTGCACTGAAATTGTGCGATGCGACAAGCTTCTGTAATGCCCAGTTGAAAAAGACAAGAGGAATTCCTGTCGCAACTACAAAATTCTGTTGTACGACAGAAGTTCTTGACATTTCTTAATTGAGTGACATTTCTGACGTTACGACAGAAATTCTGATGTCGCAACAGAAGCATTCTGTCGCGAAGGCCAATAGTTATGAAGTCGCAACAGAAACGTTCTGTCGCGACAACAAGAGTTCTGAAGTCGGAACAACAGCTTTATATCCTGACAGCGACTCCGACGTTACTACACCAATTCTGACGTCGCAGCAGAAACATTCGGTCGCGACGGCCAAGAGTTCCGAAGTCGCAACAGAAGCGCTTTCCGTCGCGACCCTTTAAAATTGTATGTTAGTTTCGCATCGGTGGTGTACACTGTACTTTTCTCTTGCGCGGTATTCAATCGCGCTTTTCTGAAGCCGGCAATGCTGATGGCACCAACACCGGTATTAAAGTCGACGTGGCGAATAGTTATAATTGTGCCGTGACGACGCGGCACCAGCAACGCCTTACCGGCCTCCTCAAGATCGGCCGCTGATCAAAATCATACCATCTGCAGGAATGGCTGCGTATCCGTTTTACTTATTTTTTTTTTGTAAGATGTGGCACACAGGCATGTGGACTTACATGTGCTGTTATACTGGCACATTAGTTAATTTCCCAGGAATATTTCACAAGCTTATGCGAAGCGGAAAAGATTTGGGTTGTTCCACAAAGTTGCGTGAAAAGCTGTCTCGCTCGGGTCTCATTAATCTGATACAGTGCTGCCGTGAGAAGCCAGTATGCTGTCAGAAAGAACTCTCATCCACGAATGTTTATGTAGCTATTTTGCATTGAACACACGAATTATATGCGCGCTCAAAAGTGTAAAGAACGAGAGACAACTGTCGAAACTAGCAGTAATAACCCTAAAAGTCTACGTTGTCTATTTCTGAATTTCTTATTTAATATGGATATCGTACATCAAAATCGATGTTCTAGCACTCCACGATGTACCTGTCGATGGTACGAACACTCTTGCTCTTCTAGAGATGCGGCACTTGACGCGGTGGAGTGATAGCGGATCTTGGCTCTTGCATGTAAACATCAGCGCATCAGCACGTCGTACTGTTGACATGGCCAAAATGTACACTCGAACAGCATGTCAGGAGTGGTGCAGTGGTAAGATGCCGGGCTCGGAATCGTGAGGTCGCAAGTTCGAATCCTGGACGACGGTTTTTTTTTTTTCATTTTTTTTTACTTTTATATTTTTATTTTTTTGTTTCAACAAATTTACATAGCCTTAAGGAGGTCTCTGTCAATTTTTAATTAAATATTGATCAAGAACTACAGAACTTTCTACTACAGGACGTCACACTACAGAACTACAGACAACAGAACTACAGGCAACAGAACTACAGGCAACAGAACTACAGGCAACAGAACTACAGGCAACAGAACTACAGGCAACAGAACTACAGAAACAACGTCCCAAAATACGACAGACTGTGAAAATTTCCTGTTGTGTTTTTCAACTGGGTGCAGTCCAAACTTGGAATTGCGAACTTTCCAGTGTGCCCCTCAATATCAGTTTATGCGTGTTAATTACAAAAAACGTCGTTTTTTCGGCAACCCTGTAATCCGTATACGTTTGCTCATGGGTGTAAGTCCCGGAACCGTTACACATTTACATGTGTCGTGGAGCACCTCGTACCTATTGTATCCCCAAGGGCTCTGTGTTTCTCTTCTCTTTCTCCGCCGCGTTTCTCTTCCCTTTTGCTGTGCCCTGTACTGACACTGTCTGTTCCCTGTTTTCATTGAATACAATAACGCCTGATTTTTAACTCTAAATTTGAGACCTAAATTCTCGCGTGCCTGTCCACGGATATTATCCAGACGTTTCATATCAGTTTGCTTGTTAACTAGCAACACAATATCGTCCGCATAAAACAAACCTGTAAGGTGCTGCTCTACTCCTGATTAAACGCTATATTACTTCCCTCTGGCGCCCTTGCCATCCTTACGATGTACATCACAAACAGCAGCGGGGATGGAGGGCACCCCTGTCTCAGTCACTTGTTGATATCAACTTGCTCCTCGCTCCTCATGCCTTCCTATTCAACGCAAACCATATTTTCTACGTAAATCTCTCTTGCATTGCACTTCCATTGAGCAAGGCCGCCACCTGGCGGAGGCCGATGAAGCAGTTCTTATAGCGTGGCTTCCTTTTCATGTCTTAAGCTCACCAGTGGCGTGTGCAGTCGGCCTCTCTTGGCTGTCGTTTGTTTCGCAGTTGTAAAACAATCGTAATTGCCTGTCCAACTGCTCCAAAGCAGAAAATAAGCATAGGTCCCCCCTCTGTCGTCTCTATGCTCTAACATGATGTGTTATTCTCCCACTTACTATGTTCACGTGACTTTCGGAACTTTCCTCAGCCTCAGATATCTCGGCTTCCTTGCCTCTCAGCTTTTGAACTGTGCCTTGTTCAAACGGACAGATTAGTCGCTGTCGGGCGCATAACTTGATGTAGCGTTCTCATGAAAGTCTTTCTTTAAAAATCACTTTATTATAAAATGGACATTTACATACATGCGACAGCAGCGCAAAGCTGTTTAAGTAAAATTTGTGCTGGTCTGCTGACCGTACCCAGGGCCACCGCTTTTCCAGGGCGGTCGCTCTACCATCCGAGCTGACCTGGAGGCTAGCAGACGGTAGTGCGAGGGCGAATTACTCGACAACTTGAAGCGCGGGGATACTTTAATAGATGACAGTTTTTCCTTTCATGAACCTTCTTCCGCCTTGCGGGCGTTCGCCGAACTGATTTGGCGCAATCAGTTTATTATTCTCAAGTCTGAAATTTAAGCAGGATCCGGGACAGAGGAATGCCTCATGATCACGCACAGGCAATACAGAGCAGTCGCTAATCTACCATAAGCTGTCGCATTAGTGCATACATGGATAATTATTGCCTTGCCGCTGCATGATTTTCTCTTATAGAAGCATTCGTATATCGCCTATTTCCGCTAAGGTACGGAAGCAGTTGCTCCGATAATATTACGGTGTCACCTGATTCCTTTTATTCCAAGCACCGAAACGCAACACAGGTAATCTTAATAGTCAAACTACACGATCGCTTTCGTCAGGCCCCTGTTACTGTATTCAGTTAACTGATTTTTCTCAGCGTAATGGTTACCTTCAGATGCAATACATAAAAAAAAGGAACACGTTGCAACACTGAGTGTACAAATGTTATTAATTTTTACTTCTTCTTGCACTGAAGCGTTGCCTAAATGAAAGACCGCGGATGTAAATGGAAACAGGCGCGAGTCATTCTTGATCATTGTAGTAATAATAAGAAATGCTTCAGTTCGCCTAATAGTCCTGCACACCAGGTGTTTCTTTTCATGTGGAACACTTGAAGAAACTGTCATATCTAGGCCCCTGCCATTTCTTTCAGATAAGCTAGGTAGCTAGGCGGACATTAACAGCACAAATAATGTCAGTGATAACGTCGTTAATTAACTAAAATTAGCTAAGTATCTTTAATTACTCACTTTTGGGCACATGTTGTAATTGGAATCCCGGCCACGGCGGCCACATTTCGATGGGGGCGAAATGCGAAAACACCCGTGTGCTTAGATTTAGGTGCACGTTAAAGAACCCCAGGTGGTCAAAATTTCCGGAGTCCTCCACTACGACGTGCCTCATAATCAGAAAGTGGTTCTGGCACGTAAAACCCCAAATATTATTATTATTATTATTATTATTATTATTATTATTATTATTATTATTATTATTATTATTATTATTATTATTATTATTATTATGTTGTAATTGCGAAATCGAAGGCGAGGAGTAGTTAAGTCATGTCTGCTTAGTAGAAATCCTAAGACTAGCACCACTCTTGTGATACAAACGTCTCCATAATCTGCAAATGCTGTCACGGCCCGTATCCAGTTAAGATCGTGCCGAACTCTTAAGGGACGTGTTTCTTTTTTTTTTTTGATACTGTTAACTGGAACACCAATGAATTTCGCCGCACACTTTAAGGTCGCATGTCTCGAAAGGGGTGCTAGATTTAGGATTTATTTAACGAAGCATCGCAGACAGTTTCGTTACTCCTAGGCTTCAATTTCGCAATTACAAAATGTACCTTAAGGTTATAATGTTTATCAAGTTAATTAGTAAACTTTTATTAATTAGTGAAAATATTGTTGAAAATTTTCTGGCCGCTAATGTCCACCTAGCCACGTAGACTACCAGCAAAAACGGCAGAGACGTAGATATGACAGTGTCTGAAATTGTTTCCCATAAAAAAAAAAGAAAAACTCAGTGCTCTTCACTCTGTGAAGAAGGATGACCAACGAAGGTGTGTATGTGGGCCCTTTAATGGCAAACTGAACCTCCGCCGCAGGTCTGCCCGGCATTGCACTATCTCCGGGATCGGCCCACGTATGGGGAGTTTTTTGCTTACCACGCCAACAACGACACAAAAATGTCCTTGGACGGTAGAGGTATACAGCTTCGCTGTAAAACACACACAAAAACATTGGATTAAGTAAACAAAAGCTTCTATCGAGGGAGACTTATATATTAGTGAAAAATTATCAGCAAACTTTTTTCTATGGAAATCCAAACGTATCCGTCGGTCTTGTAGTGCCCCGGCCATCTACCGGGAACGCCGGCGTCAGCAGCGGCCGCATCTAAGAAGCGGATCGGTCAACTGAACGGCAGCGACATCGAGGACACCCTTGTCTACTCTCTCAGCAGTGAAGACCCTTCCGATGACGGCGTCAAATTTGTGCGGAGCCGCAAAGCGAAGAGAAACAACACCAAAACGTCTTCGCTGTCAAGCACGCAAACTGTAGGACAGACGCAGAGGCCGGACGCCAATACCATCATATTTGTGCCCGTGCTTCCCACCGTGAATATGAAGCGACTTAACAGGCAATCTGTGTCGAAGTCAGTGGAAGCCCTGGTTCCAAACGAAATGACCGACATTCGAGGGAACACCCGAGAAAATCTAAGTGGTGATTGAAGTTCTGCATGCGAATGCCTTGGTCATTCTACGCAATGTAATAGACCTTGATGGCCATTCAGGTACTTCCTACGTCCTCCTGGGATCTGATGTACACACCGGTGTTCTCTACGGTGCAGACGTGGCCATCCTTAACAAGGACTTGCCGATTAAGCGAATGATGACGCCATCGTTGATGTTACCCGGTTGGGCAGTTCACGCTGCGTGAGGGTTGAAGTCAAGGGTAAATCGCTCCCCTCGGACGTTAGGGACACTTCAGTCATGCTTTGCGGCCCTTCACTCCGAAGCCTCTTTAATGCTGCAGCTGCATGAAACCGGGACACGTGAGCAACATCTGCGAGAACCAGGCAGTATGACCCACTGCGCTGAGCCACACGCGGCAGATAAATGTGGCGCCACTGTCATGAAATGTTCGAACTGCAGCGGGTCTCGTGAGGATTCATCGAAGAAGTGCGCACATACTAAGAAGAAATGACCGTCTTGAAAGAGATGGTGAGAGATCATTCATCTCATCGAGAAGCAACCGCTAAATTCAGGAAGCGATGTTCCCGTCGCCGACGTTCTAATTCAAGGAAGGCTGCTGCCTATGCTACGCGCTTGCCACGTCCTACATCATCACCTCCTCCTCTGCCGTCCAGGTCATGCACTGCGGAAGGGACTGTGAAGGACAAGGCGGCTCAGAATACCCCATATGCCAAAGCTTGGTCGGCACTACCAAAACGGCAACAATAACCAACAGAATCTCAGCAAATTTCTGATGGACAACCCCCGTCGTCTACTGTGGGTGATTTGTAGAAGGACTTGTGGTTGGGCTGTTTGCTTGCTGACAATGTAGCGCGAATACACAATTACACAGAAGGGACACAGAACACGTCACAGGAGCTACTAACAACTTTATGTGAAAGACAGCGAGAAGAGTATATATTATGTTCCCAACACGCAGGCGCACTTATACACTATAGTACCGAGGGCTATTATCAGGGCGGGCAAGATCACCTGGCATATCTAAAGAAAGTAAGCTCCGTGTTGTACAAACAACATAAGTCTGGCGTACGCAAACACTACTTTTTTGTTTTATGTAAAACACTTCCAATAGCTCACGCGCCATTTCATCTTTACTTCTGGCCAGGATTCTCACATTGTGAAATACTCGCTTACAAGGAAAGACTTCACAGCACGCTGAAGAATGCGCAGCGACATTTTGAGAAGTTGTAGTCACTTATCAAGACAGTATTCCATCAGGGTATACATCAGCAGCCACAGGTGCACCTTATTATCCCGAGGATAGCTAAGAAGGCCAATCACCTAAGAATAGTTTTAAAATAAACGACGCTGCTGCTGTCGAATTAGACATATGGGGACCGAATGCACGTCAATACTAAAGAGTCGGTCTCGTCCACCAGCTCAACAGGTGCCTTTGTCATTCCGGCTATGCTAGTCACAATGCAATTTAAATTGTCGCGTATAACAACATCTATGGCGACAGAGCGTGCTTCCCTGCGTACTGCTATACAACACGTCCTACAAGAGGGACCACGTAAATGGGTCACATTTTACGACTGAAGGGCAGCCCGTCAGAGTTTGTAGTTTACTCTACGCCACATGAGTCACGTGAAACTGGTACAGGAGATGAGAAATGATCACCATCAACCTCGTGAGAATGAATGCGACGTAATATTTCAATGACTGCCGGGACATACCGGCATTACTGGTAATGACTTCGCCGATGAGGCGGCCCTGTCCGCCCATGAACGGACCCGTGCGGTTCCGAACACTCTAACAAGAATGGACGCTGTAAGAAGACTTTATTTCCTGGCTAGGCCTATCACGCACGCTTATTGGTCGTCTCCTAGTTCCCCGAACTGTTGCCTGGGTAACCTTGCTCCTTCGTTAAAGCTGCAACTGTCATCAAGAATTTACCTCTTCAATGCAACATTTTTATGCTGCCTCTCCATAGGTCGGAGTTGCATTCACTAAAGCATATTCGATCCGCATTGGAATGTCAGACACCCCTAGGTGCGACTCCTGCGGCATCGAATGAAATGTTGAACACCTCCTGTGCTATTGTTCGCGTAATGAGGTCCCGCGCCGCCCTCCCTGGACAGCATTAAGCCGCCTAGACTCAAGACCGTTTTCAGAAGCCAAGATTCTTGGAGCATTGCCGGGTGCCTCGCTGACGCAGAAATCATACGAAGACGTTGTTGCAGTATTTGAAGTCGACAGGTCTGTGCGACCATTTGGAGACTTGGAGTGCTCCTTCCAGTATGCGCGCGACTAGTGCTCTCTTTCCCTCTTCATTTCTTTTTCTCTTTTTAGCCCGTTACCTCTTCCACTAGAGCGGGGTAGCAAACCGGACGTGCGTCTGGTTAACCTCCTTGCCTTTCATTGCCTCTCACTTTCTATCTCTCTATCAGCGGACTTCACCGATTCTGCCAACTGTGAACTCATTTACGGCGACAGCACCATGTCGCAGCGGGCGCCACCATCTTGCTTGCGACTCTCCGTCTTTTTCTTCATCGTATTTTTCTCATCCTTTCTTGTTAGCCCCAAGATAAACGTTTTCTTTCGCGTTATTGCCGCCGCCCGCGTAGGACACTTGCTATAACTAGCTGGAGGGCCACCACTGCAGTTTGCACAAAGAAAGTTCTCGCTGCACGCGCATGTTTTGAAATCATGTGGTCCTCCACATCTCTTAGACCGCTGCTCACCATGGCAGTACTTGGCCACATCTCCATAGCGCTGACACTTGAAGCACCGAGGTGGTGTCTCAACGTAGTCGATTGTCTCATGTCTTGTGAAGCCCAAGTTTATCTTCTCTCGACGCTCTGTGTTTGGAGCGAACGTAAGAATCACGGTGCTGGTTCGCCTGGACCCTCAATCGGATTCGGAAGTTTGGACGCGTCGCGTGACTCTCCTTGCATGGTAAATACCTTGTGGCTTTAGGTATTCCAACAGCTTCTCATCAGTGTGCTACTTCGGTACTCCTCTAATAATACCCGTGTTTTGCAGGTACGAATTGGGCACTCGTGCTGAGATTGCAGTCCCTGAGATTGACTTGCAACTGAGAAGGGAGTTCACATGCTCTTCTGTCTGTAGATTTAGAAGCAGCGCTCCTTGATCAGTAAATCGGCTCCTAGGCTGGCGATGCGCCAAGAATTTTCTCAATTTCCGTAGACAGAACAATGGGATTCACTTTTTTCAGGTCGGCTCCTTCTGTGGCAGGGGCAATAATCACTGGGATTCCGACAGCCCTCTCCTTGAGGTGGCGCACAAGCCTGAAGCCTTCATCGTCCAGATCTGTGATGTCAGCTATGTCACAATCATCAATAAGCGTAGACTGGTCGTCTGTTTCTGTAGCCTTATATCGCTTACATTCACAGTTGCTCTCAGGTCAGTCGGTTGCCTCTGGCCCGGTGTCAGGTCAGGTCAACGTTACTAGACTACCTTCAGTTGTAAAACTTTCCGCCCTCGCGCTTAAAGCCGCTGTCGCCACTTCTGTGACAGCCGCCAGGTGGCAGCGCGGTTCCATCGAGCTCCCCTGCAGACGCCTCGCCGCAGCCTTGAGCTTGTGCGGATGGGCAGTTTGGGCGCGCTTCACGCGCGCTGGCGTTCCCCCATGTCCGAATTAGTGATACAATGAGAAAGCGGTATCAACCTACAGCAATAAGATTTATCGGGCCAGTTGGTTCGTACTGAAGAAGGGTAAACTGCACGAAAGGAAGAAACACATACAGCGAAGCGCAGAAGCTGCGTTTCTATAAGTCGTGTGTTTCTTCCTGTCGTCTTAAGGTTTCGCGCAGTTTAGGCTCAGGAGCCTGACGATCTGGCCAAAGTGCGTGGTTGTAGGAGAATCTTTGTCCCCATCGAAGCTTCTCACCACGCCAAAGAAGCGCAACAAAAAGAAAGATGTCAGTCTTTGAACACACAAGCCAAAAAAAGAAAAAGAATCGTCGGCTCTTTCACTTCGTGAAGATGGTTAACCAGCGAAGCTGGAACGTGCGGCCCCTGTGTTTATCACTGGGTTAATCCCGAGGGTTCATTAAAGTATTTCTCAATTATGAGGTTACACACACAATCGGCTGCGACGGACAGAACGACTTCACTGGCGGTATATATGCCCGCAGTCCGCCATTGTTGCTTGCGTTCGATGTCTCGAGTTTGCTCGGGAGCGTGGTTAGCAGCCTTCGCCCGCCATTTGCCGCTTGTGATTCTTCGAAATTAAATTTCTTCAAAATTAAATCTGTCCGTTACGTAAGACAATGAGTGGCTTATACTCCCTTAAGCAATGGCTCATACCCCCGTAAACGCGGCCTCCCCATTACGACGACAGAAGTGAAATTCTGCACTGGAATTATGATTGGCAACGCAGCCAACTGTGGAAGACGACGCCGAACGCGGGAGCAGTGGCACGAGCGCGTGCCGTGGATTTCATAGAAAGTTCCCGCTCGGCAAGAGGAATCGCTCTGTTCCACGCCGAGCGAAGCGTCGCACTGCTGGAAGCACAGAAAAAGTGGCGCGCCGAACTGTCGACATCGTTCCGATAGCCGCCTATGCAGCCAGGTACGCAGCACGTCGGCATCGTCTGCTGATATTCTTAACAAAGTCGGCGAAGGCTACAGTTTCACGGATGACATGCTTGCTGAAATTCGCCGTCAACAACGAACCACAGAATACTCCAACGCTGCACCGCGTGCTTAGTCCGCCCCGCCCGCGTAGCCGGCTAGTGAGAAAGTGAAGCTGGGCGCGACTGCAGCGCCACGAAAGCGCGGGCTGGTGGCGGTTCCGCGCAAGGGTCCCGAGTTTGAAAACTGAAGCTAGTCTAGTAACATTGGGTCAGGCGTAGTCTTGACGGAGCTCTCGCCGCTACCAGATCGGACTCTTCTGCAGGCTCCTATCGAAGCGACGGGAGGCGAAGGTCCCCCCGGCCTCCGGTAGGGAAGGTATCTTGGTGAGTCGTCCGACGTATTCGACAATTCTATTGGACGAAACGTCGAAAAAATACAAAAGCACTAGTAAGCGAGACAGCAGTGCGACTGTGTCGAACCATACTTCTTCCTTATCGAATTCGTAAGAGAGTTTGTTTTGATGGACATATGGTGAAACCATATGTTCAGCAGTATTGTAAGAGACGCTCGGGCGGAGCAATTGCCAGCCTTGATCGCCAGGCTAAGCCCGCCTGTTGATACAATTCACCACCCCCACCACCAGCACCACCAAAAAAAAAAAAAAAAACGCTACCACGCAATCCCCGCGCAACGGGCAACTTGCCCGTAAAACAAGCTAAAATGCCATAAGCAAGTTGTAGTGTCGTTTGGCACTGCACCTTGTCCACGTCCTCATAGGTTGTTTTGCGGACAACTAGAGTTATAATCAGCTTCTCCTATGCGCCACTTAAGTGTTTGCTGCAAGTAGGCTCCGACAAGATATGATTCCACCCACTTATGCCCACACACGCACACGCACACGCACACGCACACACACACACACACACACACACGCACGTACACGCACGCACGCACGTACACGCACGCACGCACGTACAGGCACGCATGCACACACACACGCACGCATGCACACACACACGCACGCACGCACGCACGCGCGCACGCACACACGCGCACACGCACACACGCGCACACGCACACACGCGCACACGCACACACACGCGCACACGCGCACACGCGCACACACGCACACGCGCACACACGCACACACGCACACACGCACACACGCCACGCACACACGCCACGCACACACACACACACACACACACACACACACACACACACACACACACACACACACACACACACACACACACACACACACACACACACACACACACACACACACACACACACACGCGCGCGCGCGCGCGCGCGCGCGTGCACACTTCTAGACAGTTTTCGTGTGCGTGAACAATTTGAGTGGCCTTGAGTGTGGACTCGTTAGCCACTGTGTTGGGACAGCACTTGGGCGCCTGGCGTGATTGCACTGAAACAGTGTTGTGAATCAAGGCTCTTTGCGAAATTGACCCAAAAAGCAAACGCCTTTATGATAATTCGGTGTAACGACATAAAAAGTTGATCGCACGAATTTAATCATGATTCCTTTCGGAAATACTGCAGAATTAAATTATTGCCACACGAATATATTATTTGCCTTGGAGATAGAGGACCAATGCAAAACAACCCCTCACGCCATAGTCTATCGGCTTTCTTGCAAAGAAGCATATGGTGCAAAAACATGTTACTCGAGCAACGGCACACTCCATGGCATGATGTGCATGTGTTTCCTGTAGGCAGTTAACTCGGAGTCAGCGCCCATAGTTACGCTATTCGCGCAGCTTTTCACCTCACCTACTCAATTGTCCATGGAACTGACAAAAAAAAAAGTTTTGACAGCCCTGCGTGTTTGTTTTCCATCAAAATTTTTCGACACTCCACCACAGCCCACGGCCAAGAGCGAAAGTGGCACAGGGGAAAGGGAGGACGGAGGGGTGTTACAGGGGAGGAAACGACGGGGCCTGACGACCAGCCTCGCGAAAGTGATCGTCTCGCGAGAACAGCGCGACAAGTGGGGGAAGCGCGGCACTCGCGCGACGCTGCATCTCTGAAAGCGGTGCCGGCGCTACGTCGCTTCTCGTTCCGCCTCCGAGCTACTTTTCTCATTTTCTTTCCTAGGGTTTCTTTCTGCTTCTCTCTTCGCTGTCCAGTGCCCATCGGCGAGCCTGTGCCCTAGGAGGCCGCTGTCAAAAACGAGAGGCTGTCTCATCATTATCAGATACACAACACGCCGCACACATCGGTCGCCTTCTCTCGCTGCCGCCGACTGCGTTCTCCGCTCGCTCGACCGGACCACGGGCGCGCGCACAAACACGAAAGCGGTTTGTCTGTTTGTTTGTTTGTCCGCGCGACGGTCTGGTAATGCGGTGGTGCCCACAGCGCGGAGATGCCACCCTGCCCTTCTCCCATCGGCGGCGGCGGTGCTCTGGAGTGTCTGGTCGGATGTGCGCCGTGGGTGCCGGGGGGGGGGGGGGGTGCGCCCCTTTGTTCTGCCTGGAGCTGGCCCCTGCTCTACCGGCGGCCGAGCTGGGCGGCCGTCACTTCGCCCCGTGCTCCTTCCTTTTGCGGATCCAAATATAATAAGCAAGCGCCTATGGGCGAGACAAACCAGTGGCAAGTAAGCGATCACGCGTTGCTCGGATCCCCGCGTCTCGCTCTCTTCTTGGCTCGTTCTCTTTTCCGGCTTTTTCCCACATCGATTAATTCCTTCGGACCCCTTCTAAGCCCACATTGATCGCTAAGCTAGCCGCAGTCCCATCCCTATCTTGCCCGCCACGAGAGAAGGCTGACTATAAGCGCTCTTTTCTCAGCTTTTTATTTGCGAATCGAATTGCCATACAGCATACCGTCTTGCATGATTTGCCTGCAGTGCTAAGCGGATTTCATTAGCCGAGATGAAAGGAAGGACCAATACAAGACCCGGCGGTTTTCTTAACTTCTTTGAGAAGGAGTAAAATCGCAACGAGAGAGAGTTATGTAATTTATTTGAAGGAAGACCGAGAGGTCGGCCTGAGCTAGCGTGATCTATAGCCTGCTATTCTGCATAGAGGGAGTGGAGAACGGTGACGTAAGGGCTGCCTGAGGGGCGATGATGACATAGAAGAAGGATGCACTACGAATGAAGGCAAGTTCAGCATTCTCATGGTTATCGACAAAGTCGAAGAAAGTAATTCAGAAGAGCATGGCTGGAGTCACGATTACAACTGAAACAGCAACAAGTCTATAGTGCTTGCTTGAAGCTGCTGCTCAGACATCGGAGACTCAGATTGCGTGCTTAGCTAAAGTGCGTGTGACGCGCATTTCCTTTACGCACGTTTGGACAACAGAAGCATTTTACTTTACCTTGACTTTGTGGTATTTTGCCACGAAGGTCATGATATCGGCGAGAAAAAACACGGGAACATTTTAAAAAGCTTGCCCCCTATTCAACATAGTAGTGTATACGACATTTGCTTATCTTGTTTTTTTAATCAGCAAAAGAACAACAACAAAAAATACCTCACAACTATCTGTAACCTTTGACGAAACACTCAGCAAATACCACATCAGCAACCAATGTTCACCTCACAAACACCCATTGCTTGCACATTGTTTGTTCAACCGTTACACGTGTTCTGTACCTATTGTGACCAAATATTTTAAATGAATTCTCCCGCTTTCAATTTTGCGCTGCCCTAGCCGCGCATCTTTTTGCAATGTCCTCTGCGCGACCATCTTCCGAAGACGTCATATGTCACACCGCTGCTCCAGGCCAAGTGCGCTGTGCTCTTTTCTCAACCGCTCATCTCAGATTCTTCACCTGCGCCTTCGCTAGCACCGCAATAAAATGAAGCGCTGGTTATTCTTAACTATAACATAAATGTATTTCACTACAAATTTTGAAGGCGAGATCATTGCCAATCTATATCTACATTGAATTCGCATTATTACACAAAGAACGTGTACGTAGTCAATGAGATCCTTCATAGGTATTGGAAATCTCACGGCTTTACGCGGTGCTGCTAATTTAGTACACATTCGGTTGCTCGTGTCTATGTTATTGCGGCCTAATGTGTCGAACAACGACACAAGTCGATATTAATAAATCATGCATATTATAAAGATTTCTTACCACATGTTCACGACATCTCGAGGTCACAGGCCACGTGAGAATTCTCCTTAGAACAAACAATGCGTCAAGTGTATAAATTACATGGTTACCGCTTATGTTGTATTTTCATAGAAGAAACTGCTAAACATTTATGCTTCATTCAAAATGTCGCTAAACTTAAAGCAATGGATTCCAGCTACCACATAAGAGAGAGAGAGAAAGGCTGTACAGAAAGGCGGGGAGGTTTACCAAAGGTAGTTCTGGTTGGTATATCGGGAGAAAGTAGGCAGAGTTCGCAAGGTCTGTCATTTAGGCCTGCAGGCCTTAGGAACATGAACAGCGCAGATATGATCGCCTTCGCGGAGTTACTTTGGTAGCACTGTTCTAGAACTTTTTCTTTCTATAGTGGGTGATTGTTCACTCTATACTGAGCACAGCGCACGTCCCTTGTTTCTCTGTGCTGTAGTTTGGACAGACACAAAGAAGCTGGGTGAATGTCTCCTTTCAAATGCATGTGTCAAACGCAAATGAATGCACGACAAGAATATTCCGTACCATAAATCGAATACAAACACTAGAGAACGGGCTACCTAGGTAAGTGAATAGCCTTACACAGAAGGAGCTTGACTTAAACACAGAACATGGCAAATTAATCTGTTCCGTGAATCCTTCCCGAATTAGTTAACGTGCACCATTGTAAAGCTAATATTCAGCATATACGTGCCTTAACATGAATTTTATTATGTGGCCCAGTTGTTATTCGGGGTTACGTATTTTTACTTTTCGATTTATTTATTTAAGACATATTTTAGTTGGCGATTTGTTACTGATGTTTTATTGTGCGCTATACGATGCCAACACCTTTGTTCTGTAAACATATTACGCTCCTATGTCATCGTCAACAGCCTATTTTTATGTCCACTGCAGGACGAAGGCCTCTCCCAGCGATATCAAATTACCCCTGCCTTGCGCTAGCTGATTCAAACTTGCGCCTGCAAATTTCCTACTTTCATCACCCCACCTAATTTTCTCCCATCCTCGACTGTTTCCCTTCTCTTGGTGCCCATTCTGTAACTCTAATCGTCCACCGGTTATCTGCCCTACTCATTACATGGCCTGCCCTGCTCCATTTTTTTCTCTTAATGTCAACTAGAATATCGGCTATCCCTGTTTATTCTCTTGTACATACCGCTCTCTTCCTGTCTGTTAACGTTACTCCTAACATTTGTTGTTCCATCGCTTTTTGCGCGGTCCTTGTTCTCGAGTTTCTTTCTTAACCTCTAAGTTTCTGCCCCATATGTAAGCACCGGTCGAATGCCTTGATTGTACAGTTTTCTTTTCAAGCTTAGTGGTAAGCTCCCAGTCACAATTTGGCAATGTCTACCGTATGCACACCAACCAATTTTTATTATTCTGTAAGTTTTATTCTCATGATCAGGGTTCCCTTACGAGTAATCGACCTAGAGAAACATACTCCTGGACAGGTTCTAGAGGATGACTGGCGGTCATGAATTCCTGTTCCCTTGCGAGGCTATTTAAAATTACCTTTGTCTTTTGCATAGTAATCTTCAACCTTACTCTTACACTTTCTCAGTTAAGGTCCTCAATCATTTGTTGCAATTCATCCCCAGGGTTGCTGAACAGGACAATGTCATATGAAAGTCAACGTTTGTTGAGATATTCGCCGCTGATCCTCACTCCCAAGCATTCATGTCTAGTAGCCTGAATACTTCTAAGCATGCAGTGAATAGCATTTCAGAGATTGTATATCCTTGCCTGACCCCTTTCTTGATAGCTATTTTTCCACTTTTCTTGTGGAGAAACATGGTAGCTGTGAAATTTTTGTATGTATGGCTCAATATGTTCAGATATGTCTCCTGCGCTCCTTGATTATGCAATCAAGTCAATCAATTAATAGTCAAATCATCAGAAGTTAAGAATGACACGTGCCATTGTGTGTTGGATTCTTATGACTTGACACACACACACACACACACACACACACACACATATATATATATATATGTGTGTGTGTGTGTGTGTGTGTGTGTGTGTGTGTGTGTGTGTGTGTGTGTGTGTGTGTGTGTGTGTGTGTGTGTGTGTGTGTGTGTGTGTGTGTGTGTGTGTGTGTGTGTGTGTGTGTGTGTGTGTGTGTGTGTGTGTGTGTGTGTGTGTGTGTGTGTGTGTGTGTGTGTGTGTGTGTGTGTGTGTGTCAGGTGGAGGGAAGTGCTTGCTTCCTTCTACTCCACTTCGAGGTAACGTAATAACAGCAATGGTGAAGGACAAGTGTCCTCGTCTTTCATTTGTGCTGTAAATTTATTACGTAAATTACCAAAATGCCTGAATCCACAGTTTGCTCCATTTCACTTCTGTATGGGTTAATGTGCTATGAGTGGCACAAGTTATTTTAAATAAATTAAATTGATCCTGCTGATAGGCATGTAAACATGGATATGAAACAAGTAGAAGAGGACGAAATGTCACGAGATCAGAAAGAAAAAGGAAATACACACTGTCAGTACTTTGAGGCTAGGTCACACGTAACAAAGCACAAGCACACACACACACACACACACACACACACACACACACACACACACACACACACACACACACACACACACACACACACACACACACACACACACACACACGCACGCACACGCACACGCGCACGCACACGCGCACGCACACACGCACACGCACACACGCACACACGCACGCGCACGCACGCACAAAGCGGGGTACAAAAATTTCACAGCACACAATACACACTTTGGAATGACTAGAGAAGGCCACGGTCCGAGAGCAGTCTCTAAAGAGAGTGCATCTCTTACTCTAAATTTTATGCACAGTTCTCGCATCTGCTGGACGTAAAACTTGTAGATTAACAGCACATGTGAAACATTCTCATCTGCTTCACCACGAGCAGATCGTTGAGGAATCAGGGCGCCCGACTTTACCTTGGAAGTGGTTGTTGAAGGCAGCGTCTAGTCGGACTCAATAAAACAAGGTTTCGACGAGTCTCTATAAGTTAACCAATTCTGACCAACCAACCAACCTGTTCGTTTCATCATCGAACCATGTCCTCAAAGATAATTCAGTGGAATGTCCGCTGAAGATGTGCCTAATGTTATGGCTGAACAGAGGAATAATTCACTTGTCTTGTTCATGGGCTCATCTTAACTTGCGATCTGCCTTGTCATTCCCGAATAATCCATGGTGACTGGGTACCCACTGAAATACCATATCCCGTGCACGAAATTTCGGGCGGTGTGGGCTTCCGCTATTGAATTCATAATATAATTGTGTGCTATCTTGGCGTTGATGCTGCATAGAAGCTCTATAGGTTGACTACAGGAGACAACCTATCTTTAAGGTGCAGTGAACTACGTCGCTTTCAGTACGGAACTTCAGCCCGCGTTGTTAACATAAGGCTTGACCGACAATGGCGCACGCTGAGCTGCATTGAATATACTAATATGCACGCAGATGTTACACAAAGATGCACGACCGACCTATAGCCCCACGTGCACTAATGTATACTTGTAGTGTTGCGACAAGTTTCATGAACGAGAGCATGTGTGCGTTACGTCATGTAGAGTACATATGAATGTTTCGTCTACGTTCGGCTTATTTTTGCCTTAAAGCTTCTTTTCCCAACAGTTATTTCATTTTTCGGGAACAGGCACGGTGAACATGAAAACGACTGAGTACCACTACGAGCGTTGTATGATACAGATAGCATGCAATATAAATCCTTTGCAGATCAATAAGATGCGTGCAGTAGCTGCGTTAAGTAGTTTTTTGGCATACCAGTCGGGTATTTTTACAAATATGCAGTCTTTGGCATAATAACCGATATTATGTTGTAACAGCCTGAAGCAACGCAGTGGGATGCCTATTCGCTCGCAAGAAGATGGGAGTCTTATTTACTCATACACCCCGGTTTCATCGTAGCAATTTCCCTTCCATTTGTTTTGGCATCCGAACGGATCTGCGAATAGGGTTTTTACACATGTAGCAGAGCTGAAGGACGTTTTTTTTTTCTTTTGCTGCAAATTAAGACACACAAAAGAAGGAGGAAACACATGAAGGTACAGGTGGCACTTCCAACTGATTTATTTTGGGTGCTGACCCAGTAATAGATAGATATATTCGCATGCGCAGGCTCTTCCCAAACTTAGGCTGTCCAATGGTCGAACAGTCTCGTCTCTGATTGATGTAGCATAGCAGACGTATCACTGGTACAGCTCGAGCTTTTCTTTTTTATATAGTAAGCTTCCATTAGCTCACGTGCTGTTTGATTCTTACTTCTACCGGGAATGCTAATCTTTTGAAAATGTGGTTGAGATATGCAGGCCTCGCGGTGCGCTCGCAAATGTGCCACGCCATCTTTCATTAGATTTAGGTCGTGTTCCCTGGCTCGTTCACTTATACAGCGCACGGTCTGTCCGATGTAGGACTTGCCGCACGCAAAGGGAATTTCATAGACCATCCCTGTAGCACATTTCCCGTAAGTCATGCCATGTTCCTTCTCACAGCCTTGCCGACCAGTCTCCTCGCGAGCGGTTCTCGAGCAGAGTTGTACCAGCTTGACGGGGGCACAAAAGGCAATGGCACCTCATACCCGCCTGCCCCCTCCTTGGCCTTATGGGATACCTTAAGAAAATAAGGAACCACTGCGAGTCTTACGATTCTAGCACTTTCTTCCTCCCATGCGGAACTTCTTGTACCTTTTACCTTTCGTAAATGAGTTTCGGTGACTAATGTCACCAACAGTCAGGAAACCGTGCTGCCTTAAGTCGCTGGATCTGATTATTGAAAGACGCCTGCATAGTGTGTGTAGACGATTCCCTGAGAGCGGATGTTGAGGATCTTTTTTATTCAATTCCACATGACGCACTTTTTTTTGGGCGTAATATGTGCATAAAGAAAGCGGCACCATATCTTTTCAAATCGCAGCTTGGAAGTCTATCTTAATAGTGCCTTTATTTCTTTCGATAAACAGCTTTTCTTGTAGAAACGCTGCATTTGCATTGGTTTGTGCATTGCTGTGCAATATATTCTTATCTAATGTTGATCGCCTGTTTGATGAAGCTTTTCAACTGGACATCACTTAAAATATTTAAAGGGTTTTAGACATATGGAAGACTTTATCAGTGATGCGTCCGTTATCCTACATCAATCGGAGACGAGACTGTTCTACCGGTGAATATATCCTAAGTTTGAGAAGAGCCTCCGTATGCGTGTATGTCTATTTATTCCTGGGTCAGCACCCAAAATAAATAAGTTGGGAGTGCCATCCGTGCTGTCGTCTATGTTTCTTCCTGTCGTGAGTATTTTAATTTGCAGCAAGAAAACATGTGCTTCAGCAAACACCAACTAGGCCAACGAACAGTTCTGTTAAAAGCCCAGCTGGAGCATGGCATTGACATTAGTGCACGTTGCCCTGTGACGAGGTAAGCTTACCTACAGCGGGCACTAAATTATTCTAAGGATAATCCTAATTTGACTTAAGAGGAGCTTATGACGACGTCGCGGTCTAAAGTTCCCCTTTAGTGGTCAAATGATAAGACGCTATATTAATGCTACTGACTTCTGATACCTACTGTCTTTGGCGTCTCCTGTGAAACACACTGGAGTTGTAAAGAAGGCCACGAACAATTTTGCAGTAATTCTTACGTTACGTAACTTCAATCAAGGGAAATCACACACTGTTAACACGTGTGTTGCTAGTCGACGCTGAATCGCCAAGAGCGGGAGCCGAATTCAAAAATATTTTCATGAGCAAGTGCTCTCCACGATTGGCTGACCGCCTTCGCTAATATTATGTCCCAGCATCACGATTAAAGGGCACCTGGTCTAATGAACAGTTCTAACCTAAGAACTTTGTGTCTGTGTTGGAACGCGTGCCCTAACGCCTCCTTGAATGCTTGCTGCGCTGCATCAAAGTGCATCAGTCTAAGAGGGAAAAGCGCACTTACGCTGCCGTTAAGGCATCACAGTCTCCTCTGCCTTAGAAAAGCAAGTCTGATTTTTGAGCGCTTGTGCATATAATTTCTACCCCCCACACCGCCTCTCCCCAAACCTTTAGTTGCCTGTTCATTCTTCGCTTTCCCGTGACGTTCCCAACACGCGATGGCGTGAGCTCGCAACTTGATTAGTAGCATCCACGTCTTCCGCCCCTCTCCGTGTGAAACAAAAGGGGCCTCGTGAGAATTTATTGGTTGCCTTATTATAGTTATGCATTTTCCCCCTTCAACGTTTCCCTCGTTTGCCTTTCTGCCGTGCCCGCTCTGCTACTTGCTGGCGCTCACAAATGGGCGCCTCGCAAATTATTCTTCTATTCCTTCTTTCTGCCTTTCTGCACAAAGACCAAATGTGATCATTAGTAGTCTGCGTCCTGGCGTCTAGCGGGCTACGTATCAAGAAGAACGCGGCTAAATGCGATTTTTATTATGATAAAATTTAAACCGGCGCGCATGAAGGGCCCAACGAAGAGACGTCTGCGCGCTAATCCAATAAGTTGTTTCTTCCAGACTGTCTTTAGGATAACGAGGCGCTGCGCCGGTCGCGGTGATGATACATTTCTTCGAGCTGCCTTAAATCGTACCCCTTGTTCGTTTGCGAGTGTTCGTACCGACAGCAAGGACCCAACTTTCATATTTCTTTTTCTCCGCTGTTTCCTCTTATTCAGCGAAAAAAAAAGGCCATCTCATTATTGTCAGCGTACGTAAAGGATTCGATCGATAATCAGCGTGGACAAGGCTGAGAACTGCAGGCTTTTATTTGTTCGTTGTTTCTTTTTCACTATGTTTTTCACACTTGTTGAAAACCATTAAACATAAGGGTACCTTCAAAACTAAAACGAATGAGGAAAGTCAGGCGTTGGAAAGATACCGAACTCTGATTGGCTGGGTGCTGAGAAAAGCAAGCCGAAAATAATTATCGAACGTTGTAACGAAGAATTGTAGTACATCCCCGAGCAAATACGGAGCTTTCATGATAACGAGTGCCCTACAAGTTGAAATATCATAACGGCCCTCGACATTCATTATGATTTCATCTCGTTTGAACCATGGCTGTCAAAACACTTTTTACTCCTCCAGGAACGTTAATGACATAAAAACGTAAGCTTCGCTTATAGCTATAAACTACGGTGTTTCGCTACGAGCTGTAGAAACAGCGCTCTACGCTTTAGCGTTTGGATATTGTTGCTATTTTATAGCGCAGCCACGCCGAAATCGGCATGCTGCCACACAACCGAACGACAGTTTTGCAGCAGAACTGTATTTGTGGAGATTGCAATGTAATAGATAAACAAAAAAAATTGTCTGTGTTCGTCCCTCGTTTTACGCGCTGTTATTCGGTGTCAATAAGTCTTTAGGCTTTAGAGATACATATGTGCCCACATGCTATGTTAAAGCTTTAAAGTGATATATTTCTTTAGCTCCTTCGCCCACTTTGAATGCTTGGTGTTTCTCGCTGAATTGATGGAGAGGGTACCAGGATGTATGGAGGAAGAGAGTTTGAGACTAGAGAAGGAAGCACAGATGCGGACGCGGTGACAGCGTTCGCGATGACGTCATCTAGCAGCGGTAGGAGCCATTAAAGTAAGGCGTGCGCCCCAGACAGATGCGTGCCATTTTACAATATCAGATTCTGATAGGCTGTGTTGTAAGATATTCATATGTCCTGGGAAGTGGCGTACTACTGGAATTTCACCAGGATGTCCCAGTGGGTCTCTGGTACGTAAAACCGCGAGCCAATTGTGATACCTAATTTTGTTCTTGGGATATGATGTTTTTTTTTTCTCGTCTGCTTCCTATTCACTTACAGCGGGGCATGCGGCGGCTACCGCCGAAAGATGGCGCGACGTGTACATGCCACAAAGTTCTAGCCATGAAACTAAAGGAAAAAAAAAACGTTGAATTTCACGCGCTATTCCATTAACAGGTTTGGGTGTTTTTGAGTTAACTACGAGCCGACATTATATAAAGTGTTTCTATGCCGTGAGTTATTGTTTAATTAGGCAGAACAAAGGTGCGCTCACTAGAATCACTTTGTCGGTCAAAATTCTTTGCCATATGGAAAAATTCTGTACAACGATACAAAAAGACGCCATGCTGAAAGGCTGTCCCGAAGTGTGCCAAAGCAGGAACACTTCTGTCGCATTTAAAGGGACCATCTGAATTCACCATAAATTATGCAGCAGCTTAAACAATATGTGGTAGGATTGTCACCACGCACTGGTGCCGTTTTAAAGCAGCACATACATAAAAAAGTTGACGACGATGTTTCCTTATATTTTTTCTTCTTTTAGAACAAGAACAAACCCAGCATATAGCACGCCGATTCGCAATAATATATATATATATATATATATATATATATATATATATATATATATATATATATATATATATATATATATATATATATATATATATATATATATATATATATATATATATATATATATATTAGGGGGCATTAGAGCATTTTTGAGCTTCTTATACTGTCGAACTTGGCAAAATGGAGCTCAGTCCCACAACATTACGTACCACAATGCGCACATGGGGAGCGAAAGTATGTGCACTGTCACTTAAGAAGCTGCAACCTAGCAGTGGTATATGTTCGTTTCTCGACACTGCATAACCGAAGCAAGGTTTGGGTACGGGCTTGTTGGTATTCCATTGTAGACATCACTTACAGCGCGTACGTAGACAGAGGGACCGAAAGAACTTGGTATCTTGCTATATATGCTTGTTACTCAACATAATGATCAGTTGGAAGTCAGCGCTTGTCTTCGTCGTTCTTTTAGTCCCTCTGTCCATGTACGCGGTGCAAGTGATGTTTACAATGTATAACCAATAGTAGAAGTGGCAAACTCTAAATTTGGCAACCTTAATAAAGGCGTATATTCGCACATATCTATAGGTAAGCGGCAAGAGCCAGACGAGTTCGAATGTTTTGATTATTTTTCGTAAAAACCGATTGTAACACAAATTTCATAAAAGTTGCATGGCGATATACGCCTAACTTCAGCGTCAGACGTCCTGTTATAACATACGCTGCAACATAACTGATAACCTTCGATTACGTATTGGTGGTTCTTGTAAATGTTACTCCGGTTGCCTTGCAATTATGCCTCACATTATATTAGGCCTCATATTGGCATTTCTTTTTTCGGACAATCGCTGTCCAGGAGCCTGGAACTAACTACATTATATCTGCCTGACGTGGTCCCGGACACCTGTCATGTGATACCACGTGATGCAGAGCAAGAAATTGTCAAAATGACATACGCAGCAGTGACATTCAAACACAGCAATGGCGTAGATATACAAGAAAACAACTCATTTTTGCTAAGGGTCCAAATACAGAGGTAAAGGCGGCAGTAACAGATGTGAAAATAATAGATAACCAATAACACCAGGAAGTATTTCTAAGGTTGCATATATTTCCACAATTTTTTGAGAACCCTTGGTCTGTCTTGACATCATGCATGGGCTAATTGAGAAATAAGCGGTAACTTGTTCAGAAACACCGACACGACATGCTGTGTCAGATATGGTCCATACTGCAATCTAATACGAAGAGCAACAAACTGTGAAGTTGTAAAGTTGTAAACGTCTTGTTTTACAAACCGGTTTTAATTGCTACAGGGTCAGAATCAATTTGTTTATGAACAGTTAACACAAGTTTAGGTTGTATAATATCGTTAAGGGGTAGTACTTTAGCTCAAATAAAGTAAGGCGAAGTGTGATCAGTTCGTCGTAGTCCATCAATACTTGGAATTCCACGTTTCTGTAGCTTATGTAATATAGAAAGTTACACTGGGACGTAGAACATCATACAAGACGGCAGTACTGCAAACGGGCCTGTATAAGAGGATAGTATAGCGATATTTTAAGCCGCAGGGGCAGGTAATATATATATTTGTACAAGTTACCTTTACCTTATGCCCCATATTACTATTACTCATAGTGCTAATTTCCTATAAAAATGCGACAATGCGAACCTTTTTGCAGTTACTGTGTCTAGCCTCCACTACCCATTTGCGACGTCGCTCGTAGCTCCTGTTTTTAGCTAGTTCACGCAGTTCCCACTTGTTATCAGTTCTTTACAGTGATCTGGTACTCGGAGGCTTCGGGCCGAATTCACAAACCTTGTGATTCGTAAGTTTTCCTTGCCATTGTTCGTTCGTCTTCGTTAATATGTCCGGCATCAGGATTGGCTGGTATTTTCGCTCCCACGAAGTTATTAGGATTAATAACGTTTGATGAATAGGGTCCCAAGGAATCAGTGTGATTAACTTGCGCTTGCTGCGAGACAACCTGCAGTGATCCAAAGAGAGGGGCAGGGAGGGACTCGATCAATTGTTCCAGCGGTGTGTTCCTGTGCTTCTCGAACCTTTCACCGTCATTCTTCTTTCGCGCAGTTCGTTTCTTTGTGAGGTAGCGACGCAGAGGTAGCTGTACTTGAATGTAGTTTTCAAGTAGCTTTCATTCGATAGTGACACACTATGCATTGTTATATACGGTTCTGCGCTAGTACAACAATTACTTTACCAGTCCGTGGTAGAAAATTATCGACTAGACATATGAAATGCTCATATGCAGGGTGTCGAACTTGTGGCTTTACACTATCTTTAGGCGTAGATCGCTAGATATCTAGAGGACAAGTCTGTCTATACAAAGAACCTATGAGCCGCCTAATCTACTTTTACAAATCCGCATCATGCGGGATACACCTAAAGATAAATGCTTTAAATTTTTACTGAACTCGTGGTCCTTTTTATAGCTGAAATATTCTAATACTGAAACTTTAGACGCAGTTTTTCGTTAACCCAGCTACATGCAGCACACAGGTGACCTATGAATACAACCAACACTGCACTTGTTAAACACATGTTAAAATCACACTTAAGCTATTGAATACGCTAACGCTAAATCTTCCTGCTTAAGCTTTTCTGTATTAGTCATTTCAGAGCCAAACGTTAAATTCAATAACATACTGACAAGTGCAAATGTTTCTACAGTAGTCCAAAAAGGCTTCGTAAGGCGCATGCATAGCTAACTTGTAATTCCTTCTTTTTTTCTTCTTTTAAATGAACATAAGAGAAAAGAACTTAGACAGCTGTACCGGTGACGGCTACTCCTTTTCACATAATAACGATAACAAGGAAAAAAACATTTTTTCACTCATATTAGTATAAAAAATTAAAAAGAAGGAAAGAAGGTATAAGAAGAAGAGAAAGAAAAATTCGAGTATGCATACTACGTGTATAGTACAGTATGTTCACGCAAGAGGCTATTTTGCTCAGTACAAAACCGTAATGTGCCCCGACTGGCTGCCAGACGGAAAACAGCCAGCGTTGACAAGCCAATAAGCTTCAATGTTGCAATTTCAGCGGCCCGTATCCACTTAAAAGAGATCCCGATACGCCTTGGCCTCCTCGTGGTGGCTGGACGTCCGTCGAAAGCACCTATTTTCGTTTGCCCGTCGCAGCGCGCTCAGCAGCAGCCGCGTGCGTGCGAACGCACATCGTCCCAGCGCGGGTTCGTGCCGCTGCTGGCCTCATTCCTTTTAAGCGCTTCCCCTACTGCGCCTGCGTGTGTACACCGGAGAGCAACATTCAGTGAGCGAGGTCGTGTTGACATTGGGAGCACTTGGGGTTATGAATGCGGCGGTTCGATTTAATGAGCAATTATTTTGGAGGGAAGCCTGTCTCTCCGCCGAGACGCGGGACCTGCGTCCGGCATGCGTGCTGCGTGGCTTGCCCTGCCGTGACGACTCAGCTAATGAAGTTGACATTAGGGAGCCCATTCCTCGTGTTTGTTTGCGCGAGCTGTGCGTTGCCACGGAGACGAGTAATTCGATGACGTCACAGGAAGGTGGAGGAAGAGGCACTGCGAGACATCCGATCCTGTGAGCTTCCTAGCAGCCGACTGGCAACGACCCTCGCCGGAGACTCCCGGCTCCGGTGCTCTTCTTTGAAGCCGGCAAGGAAACTTGAACAGGAATGCATTCGTAACAAGATTACCCATGAGCGACCCTGACTGAAATAGCTGGTCTTGCCGAGGCGGCATGCCGCCTCTGTCCGCTGCCCGGGGCTCGCCGGCTCGGGGCCGCCGTTCTCGGGAAGCAGCCGTGCGAGGCAGGCATACGCTCCCCAAGAGATAAAGCGCGCTGCTGAGAGACGCTTTCATATACGCAAGCAGAATCTCGGGTCTTATACCGCAGTTGAGGACCACATGCGGTAAATATAATGCAGGCTAGAATAATAGAAGCGTCATTGTGTCGTTCAAAAAAAGAAGATTGTAGAAGCGACGAAGCAACTACAGGAAATAGCACGGGCCGAAGATAGACTAGGTTCCTCAATCCACTGCATGTCCTAGTTTCGCTTTTTTTTTCTTCATCGGAGTCTGCATTATTAAAATCAAAGTGGAAGGGGAAGACAATAAGAACACGTCCTCACCGAGTACTGAAGTCAGCCAATGAACGCTAGAATGTGACAGCGATCGGCGTGACATCTGCAAGATCGTCGCTGCGATGGCCAGTCACGGACGGCGCTAATGCATACGAGCAGTTTCGTGATACAGGCCCAGGCCTATATTCACAAAGCCTTTTTTACCTTTATTGGCTGGATTTCAGGAGCTTGCCTTTCATGATAGTGATTCGGCAAGATAACAGACAACGGGACTGAAGCAGGGCCGATGGCAAATCGCGGACGGGATTTACGTGAGGGAACGGCTTTGAATAGATAGCTTACTACCCTACCCAAGCTGAAGGGTGAATATGGGGATAAAAAGATAAAATAAAAAGGGATGTCGACTGCGAGAGGCTGCACTGAATGAGCTCTTGCGCAGTTGTCCCAGCGCATTATGTTGTTCAGATTTGAAATTTGAATGAATCCAGCCTGAGCCCCAATTTTCCCAAAGTGGTACTTCTTCACCTTGCCATTAGCGTCAAACTGCAACATTAGTGTTGTATAGTTCGGCTGCTCTGCCGCCCACTGGTTCTCCGGTCATCTCGTATACAATTAGCGGTCGGCCGCCCCGACAGGGCGCAGTGTCCTTTCTGGTTTTTTGTCGTCTCGTTTAGGTTGACCATGTTCGAAAATTGGTGAACTAACATGAACACTGACATTCAACGGATGTTTCATCCCAGTGAATTAAATTACATTGCAACTAATATAAGAAAGAACCTACTGAAATGGCAGGGGATACATTTTGTAGATATTTAAAAAAAAATTTCTAGCTTTATTGCTCTCTGTGACTAGATCGCACGGTGCCGCGCAGTCGTTATTAAAGATTCAATTGTGGGGTTTTATGTGCCAAAACCACTTTCTGATTATGAGGCACGCCGTAGTGGCGCAGTGTGAGCAGGCCAGCTCACAGACTAGAATTATGCTATATGCTACAGGCAATTAAAAAAAATTCTGTGTTCGCTGAGACACCCGGTATTGGATTTCTTTTCCTTCTTTTTTTTATTTTTTAGTTGCAACAGTTTTTTTTTTAATTGCATGTTGTAGATAGCCCAATTCTAACCCTTGAGCTAAATTACTCGCTGAGGCGGCCATTACTTCTACGAGAAATCAAAGTACTTAACTGAATAATGAACATAAATACACTAATTAATGTTCCAATTGATTACACTGGGACACGTGTTTCAATCTACGGATTGCAGCCGGTGAAATGACAATGCATATCGACTTGGAATGAATTCTGAGCACGGCACCTTTTTCGAGATATGTGCCGTCAAACTTGCTGTTAAAATGCACTGTTGTTCCAAGTAATTAAAAAAAAACGCTGTTTTAGGCACTGAAGCACAGAAGTAACTGGAACGCAAATGCACTTGGTCGAACACTGAAAATTAATATCTGGAAACTGATGTAGTCCTGAGAATTCGTTCCAAGTGGATACACCTTGCGAACTCACCGGTTACAATTCGTAGACTAAAATATATGTCGTAAAGTGATTAATAAAATAACTGTCAGCTTAGTCGTGTTAATTATTCAATTAAGCATTTCGAATTCTCGTAGATTTAATAGCTGCCTCATCGTGTAATTTAGCTCTAGGGCTAAAATTGTGCTATCTGCCGCGGGATATTTTTGAAAATTTTATGCAGCTAAAAAAAAGAAGAAAAATCTTGGTATGCAGGGCTTGTTACTTCAGACTGGGTGATTTAAATGATAGGAAGAGGACAGGAAAAAAAAAATAACCATAGTAATAAAGTAGGAAGAAACAAACAAATAAAGCCCATATAATAAAAGGTTATACAGTGACTATATGCCCCGACTGGCGTAAGTATAACCGCAAGGCCTTTGTGGCTCGGATAGCATCCCCACAGTTCGGACAATTAGAAAGTGTGTATTTGGTTTAGCATACCAAGTGAAATCTTTTCGGACGGCCAATCACAGTCATAGGTGGCATAATGTAACGATTCCTTCCGTTATATATTTATTTCTTATTACAGAGCACTCGCGACCGACTGATCCTGGTAACAGTGCAGTTCCGCCGCTCGGGCCACAGAAGACTCACGAATCTGAAAAAAACAAAACAAATTGAAATAAAGCCGTTACAACATTTCCGGCCAAGTCATTTCGAATTGAACTCTTTCCCGAATCCGTGCCCCATGCACGAGATTTAAATGCGCTGCAATGTATCGTATACGAATACCTAAATGGTCATGGTGCCGAGCAAAGCGAGCTCGCTGATGGTTTTATCAGCAGTTTGCCATACAATGATTTCCGAGGTGCACGTAGTTGGCACGTCTGACTGGTCTAGCTTGCGAGACTCGTTTGTCTAACTTCGGGAAAGCATTCCGCCGTATGCGACGCCTGAACGTCCCCCGCTGCGGTGGCTCGGTGGCTACTAGGCGCGGCGCTGCTGAGCACGGGTTCGATTCGAGACCCCGGCGGCCGCATTTCAATGTGGGCGAAATGCAAAAATGTCCGTGTACCATTCCTTCGGTGCATGGTAAAGAACCCCAGGTGGTCAAAAGTTAATCCGGTAGCCGCCACTATGGTGTTCCTCATAATCCACTGTGGAGTCTCGGGACATTTAGGGCCCACGATTTAATTTAATGTCCGAACGACGTCCTAACATAGAGCCCGGGGCCATGTAGCACCGAAGAACTCTGCCTTCTCAACAATTGTAAACGGCCTGGTCACTGTGCTTTTTCTAGTCGCTGCTTGTTCTGAAGTGCCAGACTGTAACGGAATCACTTTTGTAGAAAGCTTGACGCTGAAGGACACTTAATCTGATTAACCTCTCTGCCTTTCACCTCTTGTTTTCCTTCCTTGACGCTGAAATCACGAGACGTGTGTGAGGCTAGCAGTTCGTAGAGAAGTTTTAGCAACACTCACGCTTAACTTCTCTTTACATAAGAAGAAAATGGCGGTGGTGGTGTAGTGGACAAAGGTACGTTTCTTGACGTTTTGCACGCACTGCACAAAAAATGAAAAGTGGCAAAACGAAGGAAGCAGCGCGCGTGGTTTTTCTTTCTTCTTCTTCTTAATCCTACATTATTTTTTTTTCGGCGATATCACAAGGCCGCCTATTGTGAAGCTCGATGGGTGTTTCCTCCGAAGCCTGCCGCTGAGGCTTGCCGAAGCAGCTATGTTGCCCGTTTATACTGTAATTCTCCTTCGTGGGCAACTGTACTAGAGCCACTGCCACTCATCCGAAAAAAAAATGGGGGGGGAGGAGCAAACGCGGCAGTGGCCGCTGAATGATAGTAATTAAAAGCGAAGGAAGGGGGAAGGAGAGGGCGAGATGCCAGTCTGCTAATGAAAGGGACGCGTTCCGTAGCCCACCGCAGCGGAAGGCGGCACACAATCGAGGAATGCGACGAGTGGATCGCGAGGCCGATTTGACTGACAGGACTGGACGCTGTGGTCATTATTTTCTGTTTTATCGTCGCTGGCCGTTCTTGTTTTTTCTCACGCCTTCCTTCGTTTCCACCCCCCTCCCCCCTCCATCGCTCCTTGCTCCTCGGGACACGGAGACGTTCGCAGTGCACGGCAGCCCCACCGGCCGCCGATGTTGCCGGGCCTCAACCGGATCTGGCGGGCCACTTCTGCGCCCCATTCATCGCGAGAAAAAGAAACTTTTCAGCCGTCGCGAATGCGCCGAGCGTTCCGCGGGGAGATCGAGTTGTTTCGCCTTTTGCGCTGCTGACTTTGATCGTAACGCTTGGAGTCCTTGCAGAATGTGGTTTGCCGGATATATTTCGCCCACCGATATCGAAATGAACAAGAAAGGTAATGACTCCGTGTGACTTGTGCTACCCGTTGTGCTTCACTTCATTTTTTGTTGTAATTCTTACTCCTGTAGTTTTTTGCTTGTTCTCGTTAGGTTTAAATATCTGGCGCTGTAGTACTATTACTACTGTTACGTTTGTCTATGCGCTTCAAAGTTTCCTTAGGGGTAACGTTTCGTCAAAGAGGGAGACAGAAAAGGAAAAGGAAAAGAAGGAATACCTGTCTGCTGATATATAGCAGTACACTATCGCACATTTCAGCCTTGAGGGCGCCCAGAGAGGGGCACACGCAACGATTCTCTCGTTCTATGCTACACTAAATTTTCCTCCATCGTCATTGGTTTACCAGGAGTGCAGATTTTTGGGCTAGTTGGTGCGTTGCATCAATTGAAGTCATAGCGCTTCATTGACAGGGACATGAAAGAAGTCCCACAGGGGCAAAGTACATTCACGGGACATGTCTACGTAGTGTCTGTTCGGGAAAGCGGAATCAAGACACGTTGATCACTTTCATGTGCAGATTGGTCGGCTTCATCGGCCTGGTCATTCCCGCTAATGTGGCTAAGTCCTGGAAGCCATTGAGAGATTATGTTGTGTCCCTTGCCATGGCTGCGATATGTGTCGAATTTCTGAGGCCATTTGTTCACTGCTGGGTCCGTGGCGCAGTGGGCTTTGTATGCACTGAAGGGCTGCCTTACAGGCACTAAAGACTGTCAAAAAAAAAAAAATGCGCACGTCCTGTCTTCTTTCATGTCCGTGTTAATCCAGCGCTATGACTTCAAGTCATTGATTTGTCAGGGGCACCATGACTTTTCTCACCAGGATTGGCCATTTGTCATCGCAGGCGATAAAGTTAGAATTCAACGAGACGATTGTATTATGCTTGACCGTGTTCTCAATCGTTAGAGTTCAGTTAGTGTTTCTGGAAGATAGTTCAACTGATAATGGATACCAGTTAAGACCATCAGAATGACCGAGGCTTAGGAGTTAAAAAAAAGGCATCTACCTCTCCAATATCGCCAAGTTTCGCATGGTTGTATTAACGCCACATAGGTGATATCAAAAGCAAGAAAATCATTAGATGTCCTGAAAAACCTCATATGTTCGCATGCTATACCTTGGTGACTGAAACATGAGCTAAATCATCTTTTTGGGCGTTAGATTGGACATGCGAAAGAAAGAACACACACACGCGCGCGCGCGCGCAAGGAGCTCCAGAGCTCGAAGTCATACAGAGCTAAAACGAGACGTTAATTTAAAATCATAACTCAGACTGTGCCGAAAATCATAAAATGGTGCTGTAAACATACCAGAACACATCTGTGCAGTGTGAGACTGCTGGAGCTGCAGATTATGTATCGCACAAAACAGAGAGCTCTATAGCTTCGCATGAAACATTTACGTGATACGTAACCGTTAGCGCGCATGCGCGTCCTCTACCTGATGATACGCCTACCGACAGTTAAGGTGCAGATGAGATGTCTGGAACCTAGCATGAGATCAGCCGAGACCAGGCGAAGCTATAGACAATGTGATTAAACGGTCAGGTGACCGGACATCGTCGCTGTCATTAAATTAAATTCTGCGGTTTTACGTGCCAAAACCACGATCTCATTACGAGGCACGCCGTAATGAGATCGTGGTAATGAGATCGTGGATGAGGGGGGCTCCGGATTAATTTCGACCAGCTGGGGTTCTTTAACGCGCATTCCATGCACGGCGCACGAGCGTTTTTGCATTTCGTCCCCATCGAAATGCGGCCACCGTGGCCGGGATTTGAACCCGCGTTCTCGTGCTTAGCAGCGCAACGCCATAGCCGCTAAGCCACCATGGCGGATGTCGTCGCTATCGTGAGTGCGGTAGTAAACTGAGAGTGCATGCCTCCAAGCGTGTAGACAGCTTCAACCTGCTGCTTGGACTGAATTATTTATTTATTTTATTTATTGATGTAATACATACTGCAGACCAATCTGGTCCAAGCAGGACGGGCAATACAATTTACAGAATATCTGTTTTATACAAAAGGAGAACAACAACAAGAAAAAGCATGATAGTACCAGAGGAAAGAACACAAAAAGAACATAATCATCTAGTCATATAGTGCGTCATAAGGTTCTGTTAGGCTATTCCAGTCGAACACAGAACGCGGAAAAAAAGAAAACTTATAAATGTCTGTTCTTGCAAAGTAAGGGGTTAGAAAGTGAGCTTGGTAATGTCGCGTAGGTCTTGTGGCCAAAGGGGAAAGAAACTGTGTCTGATCAATAGCCATTTTACCGTTAATAAGTAAGTTTAAAAAATTCAAACTACATTTTTTGCTTCTCGATTCAAGTAGCTCAATGTTAGCTTTCATGAACTCAGAAGGAGAATCAGTATACTTGAATTTGGAATAGATAAACCTGACAGCGTTTCGCTGAATCCTTTCTAACTTCTTACTGTTAAGCTTAGTATAAGAATCCCAAACAATAGAGCAATATTCAAGCTTAGGTCGAATGAATGTGAAATAGATAAGAAGTTTGACATTAGGAGAATTACGAAGTTTACGTCTTAAGTAACAAAGTTTACGCAAAGCTGAAGAGCAAATGTTCTCAATGTGAAGATTCCAAGAGAGATTATTAGTGATTGTCACTCCTAAGTACTTGTAACTGGTAACCTGTTTCAAAGGAAGAGATGTCAGGTTATAAGCATATTTTAGAGGAGTTTGTTTAATCGTTACATAAAGATAAACAGTTTTATCGGTGTTAACAGTCATGCCAAAATCTGTGCACCACTTAGATACATTAATGAGATTAGAATTCAATTATCGTGTACAACACCGCCCATGGGAGCTTTTTTTTTTAGGACTTTACAGAATTCTAAGAAATCGCCTGTGGCAGATAGGACTATTCTATTCTTTGAACTGCATTACTGGAAGAAGCGGAAATTACTTGCACGAGAATCAAAATGCGTAATCCACTAATTAACAAAAGTGCACTAATTAAGTACCTAATTAATTACTGCATGGCACGTATTGCAATTTACCAATTGTAACGCGTGAGTTCACAAGGCGTTTCGTCATGGAACGAATTCTCGAGATGACAAGTTTCAAGACATTAATTTTCAATGTATCAACACAATACATTGCCGTTCCGGTAACGTTAGTGCTTAAATTCATAAAACACCTTTTTCTTTAACAAATAAGTGTAACAGTGCATTTTTACCACAAGTTTGACGGCGCATATCTCGAAACTGATGCCATCCCCAGAATTTCTTCGAAGTCGATGTGCCTTGCAAGCTAACTGGCTAGAATTTGTGAATATATGCCGTAATGTAATTAGTAAACATCGCAATTAGTGGAATTGTATTAATTATTCCATTGCGGAGTTTTTATTTTTTCATGGAGAAAGGTCCCCCTCTTCGTGTAATCCAGTTAATGGATTAGAATTGTGCTGTCTGGCATAGGTTATTTTTTAAAATTCTGTATAATATTAAGAAAAACACTACTTCGCCCGAAGGAAACCCACCGCGTTGCAAACAAACGACGTAAATCAAAGCGGTGCAGCCATTACCACTTTTTAGTTACTCTATGTAACGCAAGAATGCGCGAAATTAGGTTTCCTTAACTGCCTCATTATTTCTCAGCACAAGCGTGGTACACGCGATAACGGTCTGCTCAAACGTTTACCTCGCGGCATATCTACAGTGATACCGCGGCGAAGTGGCGCATGCGCAGTGCACTTAACGTGTATATATATATATATATATATATATATATATATATATATATATATATATATATATATATATATATATATATATATATATATATATATATATATATATATATCATAAGAAGCCAACAAACACTGACACCAAGGACAACGTAGGGGAAATTACTTGTGCTTAATAAATGAAATAAAGAAACGATACATTAATGGAAATTAAAGTGGATGAAAAAACAACTTGTGAAGGTTGTGGGTTCGGTTCCCACCTGCGGCAAGTTGTTTTTCATCCACTTTAATTTCCATTAATGTATCGTTTCTTTATTTCATTTATTAAGCACAAGTAATTTCCCCTACGTTGTCCTTGGTGTCAGTGTTTGTTGGCTTCTTATGATATGACTAATAAAAATCGGGCCCCTCGGTTAACCCCCTTTCTTCTCGTTCATATATATATATATATATATATATATATATATATATATATATATATATATATATATATATTTATATATATATATCAATATAACATCGTGTATCACGCAAAGCTATATATACAATGATCGGATAAACCGCGACTTCCAAGGGCGCAGTGGTTAAACAACTTTGTGATTTTTTTTTTCATGCGCGCGGAATTCAGAAACAACGCTTTCCACAACTTGGCTTCTGGTTTAAAAGGCGCGAAGCATATTCCGGCCTGGCCGTTTTGTGAATACGTTTTGCAGCGTGCGCTCATGGTGTGCTGTGTGGAGTCAGCCGCTGCATTTGGGCAAATTGATGCGCTCTGACAGCTGGTCATAAAAACGGCAGCTGAGTAAAGCACGCACTGCGAGCATTTAGGCAGCCTTGCGTCAGCGCCATCAAGCGCGCGCGCATCCAGCTAGAGAGCGAGAGGTAGCCGGGCAGCTGGCGCCAACCTGAGTGCGGCGACGGAGAATGACCAGCGCTTGCATTTCTTGCGGCTTCCTTCCTCGGCTGCTGCCGCGAAGCGAGTCTCTAATTTCTCGCCGCGCGTGCGTGCGTGCGTGCCACGCAGGTCTCCGAGCACGCACGGTTCGCGCTTGCCTCCCTGTTCTCTATTAATGGCGGGCCGGCCGCCACGGAGGCAGCAGCATAGTGAGTGGCATCGCGTTGCGCATCCGCTGATCTACTGTAGCGTCGAAGCAATTCTCATTAATACGGGCTCCCGTTTCTATGGCAACTCCGATAGGGCTCTCCACCGCTGCTCTGACGCCCTTCTTCCCGACCCGTGAGCGCACAGCATCACCTCACCTTGCTGCTGCTATTTTCTTCTTCGATTTACTTTTTTTTTCTTTTAGGCACTTATTTACGTTCGCGTCAGTTTTCTTTATTCTCTCATCTCGAACTTCTGCGTCTCGCCAAGTTTCGCGCGCCCATCTAGCTGGCTTGACTGGCCGCAGGCGGGTCTTGCTTGGCGTCTGCAGCCCTCCCTACGCCCAGGAGTTCCTCCCTGAAGCGCTTTATGATAACTGCTCGCTCTCTCTGAACAACTGTGCTCCGAAGACGCATAGCGGCCAAATGTGGTGGCATTCCGCGGCTAGTGTACACTGCCTGCTAAGAAATTGAGGCAAATGGTGCCACTGTATGGATGCACGCGCAGACACATACAAACACCCGCATACATGGATGTAGGCAGGCGTACGTGCGTGCTCGGTAGCTTTGTAAATTTTGCCGCCGGCCATGCACTCACGAAGGAGTTGTACGCTATAGCTGGTATCAAGAGGCACCGGTCAATGGTGATAGCGAAACTATTTTAATGAAGGTGGCTGGCCAATCACAAACAGTTCTTAGGTAATAAAAAAATTATTTCGGCTCCTGGGCACGTATTCAAAAAGTTGGTGCGCTCGGGAATTCATAAGAACTGCCATAGAAAACGAACCGCTTCGTGAACGTCGGCGTGCTTAACGCCAGTATAAGGACACTGTCCATCTTTTGGTAAAGCTATGACGCTCCAGTAGCCAACTTGGGTCAGTTGTTACGAGTATTGTATTGATGGCACTAAACTGCGCAACACGGTTTATGTACCAGAGTATGTTGTAGAACTAATGTTGTCCAGTCGTGTCTGCGAATACACGGAGAGGACGACCGGCTAGTGGTAAACAACAGCTCTATAGGAACGGAAAGCTCTGTGAATTGAGTCTAGGATTCAAAGAAGCAACGCTGTACTAGCGGCGTCCGATTGTAACAGTCAACAAGATTTCAGACGAGGCACCTGTCCGTCTGCAATTACATTTCCTGAAGAAAAGTTTCGTCTGTCTTGACCCTCATTGTCTTAACTATAGTTTTAATCTCTAGTTCTCTAGTTGAATGGGCTTCATCCGCGGCTGTTTACGGTTAATGCCTTTTAAGCCAGAAACTGTGTTAATTGTTCGTTTTCATCGCATCCCTTTCTAACTACAGAACGCTTATTCAGACGGACGCATAAAATGTTCGTGCTTTTATTCTTTGGTAGCCGATGCCACGGCTTCGCACTTGTTTGGGTTTTGTCAGCAGCGCTTCTTCTACGGGGTTTCCTGCAAAAATTACGAGAGAGAACTGTGGCGCTAGCTTCTACAAATAAGATCTGCAAGCATGACGCTTCAGCCAGCGTAGGAACAGTGATTAGTGCATGAATTTGCCAAAACTTCGTCCTTCTGACTTAAAAGTTTGAATCTGCAAAAATATATTTTTCAACAATATATTGCATCATAAATGCATGAATTCGCGGTGATTAGGCGTGTGAGCAGAGTTTGACTATACCTTCTGTATCTAGAAAAAAAAGTTTGCTTCGATATTTAGGCCTATTGACCCTTTTCGCGGAGCAGTTTGCAATAGAGAAACGAGATGGCCCTTTCAGCGGCGCGCCGCACGTCGCCTCAGCGACAGCGCACGAATACATATGCACTACTGCTTCCACCTTTCGTCCGTGCGATGAGCTGTCGGAAATGTAACTTCTCCAATCATGCTAGATGTATCATGTGGGTTAAAGGCGTGTGCAGTAGTTGGCTGCAAAAGTAGTGACTGACATATTAAGGAATGGAATGAATCTGTGTAGCCAAGTTCGCGGACCTTTCTGCAACTGTCCGGACATGTTACTGGCACTTCGAGATGTACTTCTTTCCTCAAGGATACAGAAATTTGCCAATCCGCCAGCGTTGTATCGCTAACCTTCAAAGAAGTGCTTCAGCCCTGGAACGTCGGCAAGAGTGAGTACCGCTCGTTAAACAATAACAAAAGGAGTATAGCACCGCTTCCTGTCACCGCACATTTTACGCACAGCAACTACACACATCTACCCCAACTGGTACGGAATATTACGCCCACTCTATCGCCAACAGGTCAGTAAGTCAATGGGCTAACACTTGAATATGTGCGCACAATATACGCAGAATAAATAACGAACTACACCGATTGCGCACTAATGGTCGAAGCTGAATGTTTCGTGAGGGTCCGCAAGAGTAAGCGATTTACTAGTGATAATACATATTTGCTACAAGGTATTACAATGTGCAAAACGGCTACGTTTCAAGCCTTGCACGCATCAAGAACAAATCTATCGGAACTGAGCACACCCGCGAGCGATTAGACAGAAATAATCAAATAGTGACCGCACCAAGGAAATTTACTCAGTCATAACTATGACAAGCCGCTGCTTAAAGACGTTTGCCCAATAAAGAACGAAGAGCAAAGCACACTAATCCTGATTCAATTCGTTTGGATAGCTTGGAAAGTTTGGATAGCTTCAAAGTTTGGATAGCTTGGAATGCACATTTAGCCTCACTTTTAAAACACGCACCATATACACTGCTTGCTACGTTTAGACATAGCTTTATCAGCTTCCAAAGCCCTTTTGCATGTTCTTTGAAGCTGTGGCCAAAGCTTCGTGTTGTCCACCCAGTCACCATCTATGATATCTCCCGATACAAAGGTTTGCTAAGCCGCAGCGGCGCCATACACACCGGTTGTAAACGCGGAGGCTACGTAAGCAGTTGAGGGAAGCAACGGACGCGTCACCACGTGATCAAACATGGCAGCGCCCATGGGATCGCCGCGAAAAGGGTCAGTAAAGACAGATAAAGCGTAATAAGCAATGTTAGAAGAACGTTTGAAGCTACAAGGATGAATATAATAGACAAATACATGTACTAACCTTCATTTCAATGATCGCTGAACGATCGCAGCACTGCAGATCTAGTTCCATCCAGTAACTTGAGTACGAAACTTTATGGGGTGTTTTACCTTCTCTCATTATTCTGTTTCTGTTTGCAAAGAAACAAACAGCCAAAATATGCAAGCATATGCAAAGAAATGCAAGAAAAATCTTTAGAAGTTTTTGAAATTTCAGAGGCAAGGGTAAGGAGAAATTAAAGCAGTCCTAGGTTAAAGACAGTTTGCCTCCGTAGATACGTATAATGCATAAGATAGTTCCAGGGCTGGGTTAGAGAAGCGGTCTGTTGCCCGCTGTTGAGCTGCCTGACCAAGGACAATTAATACAATGTCCGGGAAGGAGGAACACTGACCATCTCTGCAACCTCCTTCCTCAGAACATCACTGATTCCCTGAGGCGTAATACAAGAATGATTTGGATAGTCCTGATTGCCCGAGTAATGCACGTTGTCGTAAACAATAAACTTACTGTTTATGATGGCGACGAAACAAAAAAAAAACATGAAGGAAGGAAGGTAAGTAGGGAAGAAAAAAGAAAAGAAAGGAATGAAAGAAGGGAAAAGAGAAGGCGAGAAAGGAAACCTGTTTGGCGAAGCACTCATCATAAACGTTCAAACGCAGTGAGATAAGTGATAACTTTTGTATTTATCTTGTCAGTTAAATTCCTTTTAGGAATAACGCTAAAACGCCCGCAACATTTTGATCAGGTAGGCGCACAAGGAGGCACGGATGCTCATAGATAAAAAGCAGGACAACCCAGGTAGCCTGAAGACGGTTGTCATTGACTATTATGAGTCCTGGGCTGGAGCGGTCAGCTCGCGGCGTAGTTAGTCTTCAGAAGAATGGCAGCGCCCATTAATGTGCGCGGCTCCGAAGGGAAAACTCGGCCCAGGCACGGACGCAGGAAGCGTGTGAATATAAAAGAGCAATAAAGTGTTCACGATGATGACTGCGCGTTTTTTGGCTCTATTTACTTGATCCTATGGTGGTGTTTTCTTTGGTCTGGCCATAAATGTTTCTGTGCGAAGCGGCGCGACATCTACTTTTACCGTGGCGTCGATGTTTAAGGCGCAGCTGAAAAGCACATCACAAGGAGCAGCATTGCAGGAGCGGCGAAGCCCATTGTTTCATTGTTCTCAGCCCTTGTATGTGGCGGGCACCCTTCCGAACGCAAATGATCCGGATTCTAGACCACTCGCACTGGTCAATAAGTGGTACAAGAAACAAAGGCACGTTACAGCGCTTTGTTTTCAAGCCATCCAATGAGGGCTTTCGAGAGCGCATGCTGCCTTGCGATGACAGCAGCTCTGTTGAACTCTTCACAGGCTGCAACTTCTTTTTTTTTTTTAGTTCAGAACTTATACCTAACACGAAGAAAAAAAAGCGCCGCATATTGCGCTCACGAGGTCAGCTGATAGAAGAAGAGATTAACGAAGTTCACCATCAATCTAAACATGCACAGTGACATTATAGTCATAAATAAACGAACAAATTACGAAATGTTTTGCGATCGTATTCATATATTGAAGTAAAATAGACGCTTATTGAAAAAGACACAGGCATGAATGTTGGTACCCAATTATTCCGTTAAATTATCAGGACGGTTGAGCTTTACGTTAAACTTTGGTCAGGGTCACCTCAAAAGAGAAATACTGTACGTGAGAGCATAATTTGTTAGTCTGCTTAAACGTTACGTTACCCTGAAGTGACAACGCCTGACATGCACAATGTTATCCGCAAATAGTTGTTTACGTTATTCTTTAATAATACATAATATCAATTGATAATAATACTAGGATGCTTGTGACAAACAATGAAACATTTCCAAGACTTATGTATTGCGCCCGATGTTGTCATGCATTTAAATAAAGGTAAAATACGGCAGCAGATCGCTCATGTGGTAAACATAAATTGCATCGGCTTACAAATATAAAAAGGGTCCTCCTGGCGCCACATCACCATCGTTTAATAGCTTTTGCCGATTTCAGTTTTGCTGAAGTAATGCTTAAAGCTTTATACTTGTAAGTAATGCAGTGTGTTTGTGTGCAGCCGTATAGCGTAGATATACAAGGTGATAATTCTTAAGTTTTATGAAATTTTCAAAGATAGCCTGTTGCAGATAACAATTCTATTCCTTGAGCTGGATTATGCAGACAGGCGGACATTGCTTCCACGAGAAATCGCAACCCAAATTAACCAATTAACAAAAGTCTACTAATTATCTTTTGAATTAATTTCTTCCGGCACATATTGCAATTTACTAAATGTAGCCGGTGAGGTTGCAAGGTGTATTCATTTGCTATGACTTTCCAAAATGACGTCAGTTAGGAAATATGCGTCATCAAACTTGCCGTAAAAATTCACTGTTGTTACACTTACTTTTTTAACAAAACGCTATTTGATGCAGTGGAGCACAAAAGTAACTAGAACGCCGTTGTATTTCTTTCCAAACTTTGGGAAATACTACCTCGAAACTGGTATCATCTTGGAAATTAATTTTAAGTGGATGCGTCTTGCGAGCTCGCCGGCTGCAGTTAATAAATTGCAACGTGTACCGTAAAGTAATTAAGAAGTTAATTATTGAATTTGTTTTTTAGATAAAAATAAGTTTTGGTTTCTCATGCTAGTAATGTCCGCCTCTCTGAACAATGTAAGCTCAAGGGCTAGAATTATGTTGTCCGCGACAGGTGATCTTTGAAAATTCTATGAAACTTGATAATGATCACCCTGTATATACTCAAAGTATGAAGAAGGTTGCTACCCAAACTGGGTCTGCATTTACAGAACAAACTCTTACGCCAAATATTGTTCGTAAAAACATATGTCAGTCAGTCTGGATGCTTGACTTATTATTAACGAAGGAAGCTGGCCAATGGTGAAGAGTACTTATGAAAAAAGAGCTTTGTGAATTTGACCGCTGTTTTCCACCTTTATTATTCCACCTTTAGTATGCGTGTGCTTACTAATCTGTCTTGTCTTTCGCTCACTATTCTTTTCCTTTGTGCTGTTATTCTGTTAGAGCCGCGGCAGGCGTTGTACCTCTTCTCGTGGCATTTGTCAGCTAGCTCTTTTCATTCACTAGCACTGCGAATGTTTCGTGTTTGCATATATAATAATAATAATAATAATAATAATAATAATAATAATAATAATAATAATAATAATAATAATAATAATAATAATAATAATAACAATAACAATAACAATAACAATAACAATAACAATAACAATAATAATAATAATAATAATAATAATAATAATAATAATAATAATAATAATAATAATAATAATAATAATAATAATAATAATAATAATAAAAAATATACTGTGATTTCAACACTACGTTCTTTTCACTTGTGGTGCCGTACGTAGACATCTCTGGCCGTATTCCCAAAGCTTTTTGTTCGTAAGAGATAGTTGCCATTGGGCGGTCACCTTCTCAAATAATATGCTCAACATCAAAATTGGATGGCATCTGCTCTTTGAAACAAGTTTTTTGCGAAGAACATTTTATTCTTTTTCTTTCTTTTTTTTCTTTTTTCCAATGCGAGCCTTCTTTACAAGCGATTCCGGTATAGTGGATTTAAAATTACTGTTTTATCTATGCTGGTTTGATTCCACCCGCGTCCCACGCGAATTACATCTTTTAGACAGTATACGTTTCATCCGTATGGGTGCCTTCTCTTGTTTCGTTTTTTTTTTTCTGGGGTTGAACTCCCGCCAAATTTTATTTCGCGCCCAACCGTGAGGTCTTCAGGAGCGTGCGTCCAGTAGCAGGTTTCTTCGAAAAGGTGAGAACGCAGAAAATGTAAATCATTTGCAATTAACCGGAAACCACGAGAAATTGCCGCCTTACGCCTGGTGATGAGCAAAAACTGTGATGAATAAGAGAAAGAGAGAGAAAGCAAGAGGAAAGGTAGGGAGTCAACCAGACGAGCGTCCAGTTTGCTTCCCTAAACGGGGTATTGAAAAACAGAACTAGAAAGAGGAAAATAAGGAGAGAGTGAGCACTACACGCACACAGCAGGAAGCACAGAAGGACTAAAATCGGCCGCTGACGCCAGTGTTCCTCAAGAAGTGCAGTGGCGCACAAATAGCTTTCTGCACCATTGTCGGAGGGGGCCAAGGTCCAAGAATCCTTATTACTCAATATATGTTATACACTCAAGTACCCTTAGTGTATTCTGTAAAGGGATGTGCTGGACGTCGTATTGAGAGCCAGTGCACAGCAGCTTCTCGATAGTTTCTCCAGACCCACGAATGCCGCACGTTGGTGTATTGGCCATTCCAAGAAGGAACGAAAACGCGTTAATAAGTGCCACAGGCGGTTGAGTAGTGTTGCATTCCCACGGCAGAGGATAGTTAGCCCTTGTAGTCCTAACAAAGGGCCCAGGATACACGTAAGCGGCGATTAGAGATGCTCGGATGGCTTCAGAATGTTTGTGCCGTTGTGCGACCAAACAAACAAAGTTTTCTTGAAACGTCCGTTCTCGCCAGTGGATCTGAAATAGTACCTGGCAGCCTGTCGCAATAAACGGAATCCAGTGAAACATGATATTGTGCCATTTTGCTAGAGCATAATGGTTAATTTCCATTACTTAAAGGGGCATAGTCCACGGGTAACATAGTCCGCGGGTAGCACACGCTGCTGTGAACATCTCAGGCAAGTTTTGCTATCGTACGCGCTGCGTGGAACGCGCAAGCGGATCGCGAAGTCACCTTTCTCTCACACGTTCTCTTTTCAACAGAAGGCCTTGTCCTCACTCTCTTCTGGACGCTTTATTTGGCCATGGAAAGCTTTATCTCGTCATTCCCTTAGACGGATGCTATTGGCCGATAGCTGACATCAAGCTGCGGTCGGCCACATGACGTAGATACCGCTGTTGCCTTGGGGTGCCGCCACGAGTCGACTGACTAAGTGCCCTGCGGCTCGCTGTGGACAACCGCGTTTGGCTTACGTTTAGCGCGTCGTAGGCACCAAAGGCGGAAATCGCGGCGTCTACGCTAACATCCAAAATGAAATTTGAACTTCGCGCCACGGTGACGCTTAGAAGACGGAACACTGTGGGCACGCCCCACTGAACCGTAGCCTTCGTAGTGCAAGGCTTTGAAGAAGATACGGGAGCACAGCGGAGGCCGTGTTTGATTGCCAGTAACTCCGCTTCTGCTGAACGCATTGAAGTACTTTTTGCGGCAAAGTATTTCTGAAATAGCCTATTTTAAATTCAAATGACTTCCTCCACCTCAATAAAAAGTGGTTCAGGGCCCGTTTAAGATATAATCTGCTCATAGGCACTGCGACGTAAAGCAAATTTGGCGCTCCAGAGAGCTGCTTTTCAGTCACGAAATACGACCCATTTCTCTGCTGGTTGGTCAGTGATATAATTCACAGCGGCACGGAGGGACGCCAGCTCTCCCATCGTAAATGTAATGTGTCACAGATTGAATTTCTTTGTGACCAGCCTTTCTGGAAGGACCACAGCGGCTGCTGAGGCTGGTAGGTGAGGTTGAACCATACGTATAAATATGCGTACGGTCTCCGTAAGTTCCATGCAATAAAAGCAACGCCACCTGTTTCAAGGCCAGTGACGAAGGATTGGCTTCCTTGTTAATTCCTGAAATAGCCAGGCACACTTCCGGCTGTCGAAGGCACCAAAGGGGAGATGAAGGTTTCGCCGACGATGTACGCGTTGATGGTACAATCTCGTGGTGAGCGGTGATGAGTCATGAAACCGTAGGTCGGGGCCGCAGTCCCGTCAGGGAAGCCAACTGATGGTTGGGGATCCTTGAAAGATGGCGAGTTTTCGCTCTGAGCGAGGAGACTGCTACGTGAGTTAGAAGTAGATGATATCTGGCGATGATGATTGTTGCTGATCATCAAGGTAAACCCAGACATCTGCGTAGGGCTTGATTCTGTATGCTTTCCAGAGCGTGAATGTTGCTCTTGCATGTGTTTGGTAAGTCTGGCAGACTTTAACGCAGAAAACCCAAGAAGAGGGCTCTGTGGAGATGAAACATGTATTACACAGGCGTACCCCAAGTTTTCCCACAGAGGAAATTCAACAACTGAGCAATAGAAGGGAACTTCTTCTTTAAATATATGCAGGGGAAGCTCTATGATAGGTTGCGGTCAGTGACGAGGTCAAGGAAACGGCGCGTCTTAACACAAGACATGGCTCGGCCATTGATAGAAACTGGATACGACAACATAGGCATGCGTGTAAGGGCGACTAAGGTGCACTTTTCATAAGGCACACTGAGGCCTTGTGCTCGGAAATAGAACACCGTCATGGCTGTCAATCACCCACTGGAGCATTGCCCGCACCTGAGGTCCAGTCACCAAAGAGGCCCAGATGCAAGTGTCATCGGCGTATATGGTTAGATAAATTGTAAGGCGCTAGGCATACAGGAATTCCTACACAACACCCTGCGGGACTCCTCGGTGGTTCTATTGTACCGAAGTTGGGCCATCTCAGTCTCGAAGAAAAAATTCAGCAGAACCCATCTCACGATACACGGTAATGCGTTTAACATTGAATTAATATAGCAGCACAACGCATGGTCACCATCAAAACTGACTATGTATAAAGTGTGTGCTGCACCGGGACTCTTCTTTCGCGCTTCTTTAGGAACACTTGACTCCATCTAGCGCCGCCGCCGCGAAGCCTGCGCGTGGTCTTCGAAATGCATGGCGCGCCAGTGCGTGCGACCGCCTAGAAACGCGTCATCAAGCAACCGGGCTCCTCTCTCGCGCTTCTTTCTTGACACGCTTCGCCATCCAGCGGCACTGACGATAAGTCCGCGCTTGCCTTTCGAGACGAGAAGCGTGTCGCGCCGTTGGTTGCAAACGCTGAGAATTGTTCCCTCGCTTGCCGCACACTCAGTCACATATACTCAGCGACACAAGTTGGCGAGAGGTTCATTGAAAAGCGGCCCATACCAAGTGCATTTGTGCACAGCCTGCTTGTCGGGAACCGAGGGGTCCCCGCAGAGCACCCGACCAAGAGGAGCAGCGCAGCCAGCTTCTAGAACAGCACTGAACGTGCCGTGCTTGCGCTTCGAGCAAGCGCTGCCCATCGTTATTAATGCGAAATCGTTCCATGGCTTCCAGGCGGAATCATTCCAGGCGCAAAATCTGGCGTAGTTGTCGGCGTGACCACACGATGGTAAAAGAAGGCTACGAACCCTTCACCTTTGGTGTTATTTAAGATGAATTATGACAAAGTTAACTGAGATAGAGTTAATTGAGGCACTCTGACCCACCACCTTTAGTAGGAGTCAAACCCTCGACCTTTGGTGGTAATTAAGGTGAAGTTAATTAAGGCACAGTTAATTCAAGTAGAGTTAATAACGGCACTCGATTCCATGACCTTTGTTGGGAGCCGAACCCACGACCTTTGGTGTTCATTAAGGCAAAATTAAATTAACACGAGTGAAAGAGCATAGACATCGCGCGGTGGTCGCATTGCTTTCGCATTCGTCCACGTAGGGATAGCAAAGTGCCCCTTGAATTTTTTTTTCGCTTCTTTTGTAGCCGATACCAAGGTGCCGGTAGAGACCGCCGACCAAAGCGTACCCGTGTAGCAGGGTCGGTGGGCGCTACATGCTAAAGCGTCGGGCTGCTTTCCTTGAGGAACCCTTGTGACGTGGGTTCGATTCTGCTCACCATACGAGAAATTTAAGGAATAAATTCGTCATTCCCAGCAGCATATGCCTAGTTATCCAAGTTGGCGTCAAAGGCGATCATTTAAGATCGGCACACACCCACTTGGACATAACCAGTGACCCAAGTTGGCATCAAAAAGGTTCGTTGACCAGCACAGACCGAGTGGCACATACCCAGTGCTCCAAGTCGGACTCAAATAGTTTGTCGAACGTCGGTACCAACCCAGGCCCACGTCTACAGTTAGCCATGTCGGCGTGAAAGAGGTTCGTTGAAGAGCGGCACTTATGTACCATTTCCGCATATCCGACATCAGGGAAGTACACCACCATGCTCTGGAAACAGGGCACAACATAATCTTTCAGTGGATTCCTGCTCACTGTGGCATCGTCAGCAACGACTTTGCTGACAGGGCTGCCCGATCTGCGCACGAAGAGACGCAGATGAGTCCAATACCTTTGGCGTGGACAGACGCTGCCAGGGAACTTCGTCTGTTTGCACGCAAAACGTAACAAGCTTTCTAAAGTTCAAGTGCCTTCAATTGACGATTGCATAACCTGGACCCTTGCTACGGCTACAACTGCCATCTAGCCTTTCCAGCGGCGAAAGAACATTGCTGTGCCGCTTCTGGCTGGGAGTGGCGTTCGCGAACGCTTACTCCTATGTTATGGAAATAGCTGAGAGCCCGATGTGCGACTTCTGTAGGTGCGAGGAAACCATCGAGCACATATTGTGTATCTGTCCTCGCTACGTCGTACAACGCCTCTCTCTCAGGACAACTTTAAACAGACTGAGCTGGAGACCGTACTCTGAGTCAAAGATACTGAGACAGTGGATACACCCGTCACTGGCAGAAAAAGCGATTCGTGCACTAGTACACTGCTTGAAGTGCACCGGTGTAAGAGACCACTTAGTGTCCCTGTGTATCATCCCACGTCCACTCAGTGCTCGCTCTCTCCCTCTTTTCCTCTTCCTATTCTTTCTTTATCTTACGCCAAGTGTAGGGTAGCTAACCGGGCGCTCGTCTGGCTGACGTCCATGCCTTTCCTCTCCTTGCTCTCTCTTCCCCCACATACACAGTGACCCAAGTTGGTCCGACGGTTGGTTTCGAACCAAGTTCCCCCATCACAGCAGCCTGATACGATAGCTATTCGACCATGGAGTACCCAGTGACCCAGGTAGGCGGGAAAACGTTTAGACAGATATATGGACAGATAGATAGATAGATAGATAGATAGATAGATAGATAGATAGATAGATAGATAGATAGATAGATAGATAGATAGATAGATAGATAGATAGATAGATAGATAGATCCGGGAAAGTGCGTAAATGCTAACGCATTAAGATAACTTTAACTTCTTCTATCTATTGATACATGCCACCGCAAATCCCCGCGGCCTCCAGTGAGCTTAGAAACGGTTTCATCGGCAACCTTATCATATTGACCTTTGACAACCAGAAATATAGCGCTATTGATAGGCGCTTGAGGCATTTTTCCTCTTGTACGCAGATAGCAAGATCGATGAAATCGTCGAGGGAACAGCGCCCTCGCTGAAAGCTCGCCATGGCGTCAAGGTTATGTATAAGGCTGTCACTACGTGAACGAAGTGCAAAAGAGGGCAGCGGGAATACTCGAAAACACAACGCGTGAAAACCTATAAAGGTGTTTGCAATAATATATTTCGTACGAAAGTAGAATAAGGCTATAATCTACGACAAGAAGATGTGATTTTTGCGTCATTTTCATTATCTACAGCCACACCTCGCACGTGCTAAATATCCGGATACTTATCACGTATGAATAGCCATGTTTATGATATATTTAGAAAACTTTTCCAATGAGGAATCTTTAGAAGCACGTTGGATCTCTGTTAGTGTTAGTTTGCTTGAACAATAGTGGTCCAGATTGTAAGCATTATGCAGATACCCAGGCATACTACTTTAGGCTTTAGCTTGCTATCTCCAGAGAGACTTGTATAAACGCAAGCGCCGAGCATAGGGTTACACGGGTCCTGATTTCTGTCTACGCCACTAATGTTTTTCGGAGAACATTGCTGAGCAGATTATATAGATAATTCATAAATAAATTATGAATATATAATATTACAGTATTGGTATATTATATTGCACCACTGCATCATTAGATTTACTGCACCTTTTGTTTTGTTAGAATCTTTAGCGATGAAGTCAAAAGGGCCTTGCAAGACATGTCCCGGGAAAAAGCGACAGAAGATGGAATAACATTAGATCTAATCAAAGATGGAAGATATATTATGCATGAAAAGCTTGTGGCCCTTTTTATGCAATGACTCACGACTTCAAGGGTCCCAGAGAACTGGAAGAATGCCAACACTATACTAATTCATAAGAAGGGAGACGTTAAGAATTGAAGAATTATAAGCCTGTCAGCTTACTTTCAGTATTGTATGAAATACTCACAAGGATTATTTATAATAGAATCAGGACAACATTTGACTTCAATCTACCAAAAAAAAAACAGGCTGCCTTCAGGAAGGGATATTCTACAATTAACCACGACCGTGTCATCAATCAGGCAATTGAGATATCTGCGAAGTACAATCGACCTCTGTATAGTTTTCATAGAATATGCTAAGACATTTGACTTAATATATATACCAGGGGTCATGGAGGCATTGCGTAATCAAGGACTACGGAAGGCATATGTGAATATACTGGGAAATATCCACAAAGAAGCCACAGCAACCTTGTTTCTCCACACGGAAAGTAGAAAATTACCTTTCAAGAAAGGAGTCAGGCAAGGAGACACAATATCTCCAATGCTATTCACTGCATGATTATGGGCAGTATTCAAGCTGTTAGACTGGGAAGGCTTATGGCTGTGCATCAACGGGGAACATTCCAACAACCTTCAGTTTGAAGATGATAGTGTCCTGCTCAGCGACACTGGGAATTAATTGCAACAAATGATTGAGGACGCTAACCTAGAAGATGTAAGAATAGGGTTGAAGATAATATGCAGAAGACAAAAGTAATGTTCAATAGCCTGGCAAGGGAATAAGGATTCGTGATCGCCAGTACGCCCCTAGAGCCTGTGCATCAGTAGATTTATCTAGGTTACTCATAGGGGACCCTGATCATGAGAAGGTAGTTTAGACAATAACAAAAATGGGTTGGAGAGCATATGGTAGGCACTCCTAAATCCTGAGTGGAAGCCAGAAGATGGGAGCTAAAAGATGGTATCCACGGTTGTTGAAAAGAAAAGAGTACGATCATTGCATTCTACCTGTGCTAATATATGGAGCAGAAACTTGTAGGTTAACCAAGGAGCTTGAGAACAAGTTAAGGACCACGCAAAGATCGTTGTAACAATAAACGTTAGACGTAACGATAAGAGAGAGGAAGGGAGTGGTGTGGATCAGAGATCAAACGGGGATAGCCAATATTTTAGCTGACAATAAGAGAAGCATGGCAGGCCATGCAATGTGTAGGGCAGATAACCGGTGGACTATTATACTGACAGAATGCGTTCCAAGGCAAGGGAAGCGCAGTCGAGGATGGTAGAAAATTAGGTGGGGGGATAAAATTAGGAAATTTGAAGGCGCCAGAGTTGAAATCGGGTAGCGCAAGACAGGGGTAAATGGAGATCACTGGGAGAGGCTACAGTGTATGAGAAGGCCTTGTAGTGGGCTCTGAGGAGGGCGTGGCCTGGTGTGTTGCATGTTGCCGCCGAGAGGGGGCACGGGAAGAAGTTCCTCCTGAAGCTTCGCTCCGGTAGCTCTGGGACACGGCGGCTGCCTAGCGGGCGGCGTTATTTCACTTCGAAGTAGACTGTCGGTTTCTGCGCTGCCGACCGTGCAAGTATTTGTAGGGCATCCCGACACTTTCGCAGGAATAAAAAAAGGTGCGATTCTCCGGGCCACTGCAGACGGCTCGGTGAAGATCGCACGTCGTTCCCGTGATGACGTTGAATGTCAGCCCAGTTTGTTTTCACAACCATTACGCTTCCGCGGGAAGTTCAATTTACCTATGTCACTGCCACAGCCTAATCATATGCAAAGGGTTGACCCGTTACCTTCGTCATGCCGTTTGCTTTAACCGTATCAAGTTTGATTGTTAAACTGCCGTGGTACATTACGCGGCTGCAGGAAAGTAAACTTGCCATGCGCTTGTATAAGCTCGGAGGCCAATTTGTTCAGTAATTATGAATATGCAATCACAAATGATTTGTCTGCGGCACTAGTGCATGCTCACATTTACAAGACCATTTGCCTATAATACAAAGCATGAGCAAATTCACCGAAACAAAGAATCATTTTTCATAGCATTTATAAAGCACTTTATTTACATAATAAATACAACACATTGGTCAGGCGCATCTTGCAAAAACATAGCAGAACAGCTTGCAGGTGAGAGCGGCCGCGTCAGTGGAGGGCATTGGAAGGATAGGCCAGTGAGCCCACTACAAAGCCTTCTAGTGCAATGGAGAGTGGCCTTTATACTGCCGTGGACATAAAATTAGGAGGACGATGATGAGGATGATGGTGGTGGTTTTATAGTGGAGCTGTTAGAAGCTCGCTGGGTTTCTCTTGGCGTGCGCAGCTTCCCCGAGCTGGGGGAGAGAGAGCTCAGAGAGAGTGAAAACAGAGTATAAAATAGCATCGCGCAGCATAGCGACGCGGCGAGGGTGGGTAGATCCCAGTGGGGGAGGAGGAGTAGCGCGCACGCGAGCGAGGAACGCGGCCCGGATGCGTGCCCTCCCCTGTGGCGCGCGAGGCAACACCCTCTAGAGAAATTGTCTAGGGGGTTTTGGGCAAGGGGGGTCAGGCGAGGGAGGAGCGGCGTTCTTCTCCAGCGGCTGCTAGGGTGCCTCGATGTCCTCCTCACCCGCCGCTCCGTACAGAGTCTAGACAACCGCGGCGTCTACTACGGCGTCGGCTACGCGAATCGCGGACGCCGTAGTAGAAGCATTTGGCGGTCGCCGTAACGATGCGTTGCCGGCGCTCGTGTCTCTTGTGTGCGGTTGGCATAGCTTTAGTGGCCTTCCCCCGGCTCCACTGGTCTCTGGTGTTTGCGATAGCGAAGCCACGAATATATTTTTGTTAGTCTGTGTGCGTATATATATATATATATATATATATATATATATATATATATATATATATATATATATATATATATATATATATATATATATATATATATATATATGTGTGTGTGTGTGTGTGTGTGTGTGTGTGTGTGTGTGTGTGTGTGTGTGTTACAATAAGGTTCCTCAGTGTGGGACCTGTTTCACACGGTACATGTTGATGCACTTGAAAGTATTCAGTCTCTTCCAGCAAGATTTGTTCTGGGGACGTATGACACGTGACATGAAGCGAGACCTTAAATGGCACTCGCTGAGCCGACGAAAGCACAATATTCGACTTAAACTTTGTTATTCAATTGATAACAGACAAACCAAAATTAATTCTTCAGTTTACCTCCAGCCGGCGCACTACCTGTCTTCTCGTATGGACTACAAACTTAAGGTTCGGCCTCACGCCTCCAGGACGGATATTTTTAGGCATTTATTTTTCCCCTGGACAAATAGTAGGTAAAATAAGTTGCCCGCAGATGTGGGTTCCCGCTGCAGCACTGACTTGTTTTACGATGCTTCGTGCCTCGCGCAGTAATGCCACGAATAGCACTGGCCCCGGGTTGTGGTCCAATGAATAAATAATTGAATAAATAAATAAATAAAGTGTGCAATTTTTGGAGGTATTCCGAGTAATTTGATAACCGTGAGATACAAACTCGCCACGGTTTATAATACAGACAGCGTTCTTTCCGCCAATTTTGGCAGAAGTACATGTCACAGGAAAGTGGGATATGTTTACCTGTTCATTGTTCATCTGCCTGGCCAGTAGATAAAGATGGCCAGAGCAAAGCATAGTGCATGGAAGCATCTGGCGACTGGCAAGGGGCGTTGCAGCCGAGGGGCCTGCGCCGGAAGGTCGGGACAATAGTGCGCGCTCTGTCCTCCCGTGTCGGCGCCCTTCTGCCGACCGAATGTCCGATTCAGGTGCAGGGCTTAGAGAGCGCACTTCTCGCCATTGTTGCGATTTAAAGAAGGAACGAATAAAATGCAAAACGCCAAGGTCGCCCTCTCGGCTATTATCGGACACTGCGCCCGGCTCCCCCGACCTACGGACGAGTTGGGGATCTCGGACCTACCTGGCGTGCGTGAAAAGTACACAATGAAACATCAGCAGAATGCGAGGACGCCGAGGTGGGGGTGCGGCGTCATCTACTCTCTTTTCTTTAGGCGTTCGCGGCTACTTCTTTTTGTGTCGCTGAATGTCTTGCCGTTCGTGGCGCCGTGCCGATCTTGTCATGTTGTTTCCAGCGTCGTCCGGTGCACTCGGCTTGCTTCATGTTTCCCGTTCTCTTTCTGCCCGCCACACCGCATGCGGCCGTGCGATGTTCGAAGACCATAATCGTCGCTGGAAAAGACGAGGAGTGTGAGGAGGAGGAGGGAGGCTGTGTGGGGCATCATTCTGATGCAGTTCCTCAAAAGAAGAAAATAAGGAGGAAGAAGTAGAAACTGTGGCTCTGTGAACAACTTCTTCGCAAGAGACCGAACAAAGCCTGGATACTTTTCCACAGCCTGGTCGATGGTGTGTGTCGGCGCCTCGGCGGCGCTTATTATGAGCACCCAAGCTGCATTCGGTCTGCCTTGGAAGTTGCCTGTTATGCCGTTTTCTTCTTGAGGCTGTTGTGGTTCGTAATGCGCGTCACTTGGTTGGTCCGCGTTTGAAAGCGCAGTTGGAGCACTCCCTCTGAGCACAATTTTTTGCTAGCTCGCTGCACCGATGCTTGCCGTTGGAATTCTTTGTTCGATGGAACAATTCAGGAATGCATTTGAGGGAACGATTTACAGAAAGGTGAACCGTGCATTCTCTCAGCAACAGTAACAACAATATAAATTTGAGAAAGAAGCCCAGAATTTTTTTTTTAACATCGCAGGACCACTGCAACACTGCAAGCAGCCGATAAATAATTCGCAACATACTGTAGTTTCTTCGCATTGATATGGTGTGCTGCTCTGTCAATCAAGCTGTCATGTTCCTTTATATCCGGGAATAGGCCAAGCTCGGCTGTGAAAATTACACTTTATCATGCGTCTCAGATAACAGAATCTAAAATAATATTCACCAAAATATAACCCGTACTCTTCCATGCAGGCATTTTTGGTGCTTAGGGAACTTTTTCAAATTGAGTGAAAAACTGTTAGCGCAAAGAAAAAAAGAGGCGAAGAACACAGGTGCTATGTGAATCCCAGAAGTGTTTGGGCAAGACTGTCAGTACAAGTGAAAATGCAGAGGCGATGATCACTGCGCTCACCCGCAGACCGCAAAAAGCCCACGCGAACAAGGGAGAGGCTGAAGACGAAGCATAGGAAAAAGTTGCGAGCAAGGGGACTCGATAGAACCAAGACAACGCTGCCCTTCGGCCGCTGCCCGCAACTAGTTTGCTGCGCGCTCCCTGGAGGGCAGCAGTGGTGACAAGTCTGGGCGCGCCAACTTGTCGGTGGCGCGTCCATTAGGGGAACGCCATGTTTTTGTCGGTCTTTGCCGACGTCCGAGTGGGCGGGTGTTTGTGCCCGCCAGCGTTCCCTGAAACGCTTCACGTTTCCGAGCGCGCGTGTGCGTATGTTTACGTTTTTGTTTTATGTTTTGTTTTGTTCAAAGGCGGTGAAAGCCTGATTGAGTCGCTCTAATGAACAGGGCTGGTGGCTTGATTTACTTTAAGTGCGGGACACTGGTTTATTTATTGGCGACACTCTCTCTTTCTTTTGTCGTATAACACGAGCTGGAAACTGCAAGGAAAATGTGAGAGTGAGACAGAGGGAAAAGAAAGGGGGCGGGGTGGTGCGCTGTGAATCTGGGAGGGTTGGAACTAGGAGCAGCAGAAATATCGCTCATTCCCGGAAAGACGTGCAGCGCAAGAAGAGAAGGGGACGCAAAATACGTGCATTTGGGAATTAGTTTTCACGAGCCTGTTTGGACGGCTCTTGCGAAGAGCCACGAAAGACAGCTCGCTGGACAATACATTAGGGTCGAGCCAGTGCGCCTTATTTTTCCAGTGGTGCAGTCAATATCACCCTATCTGTGCGTCATTCTTTTTCTTTTATTTTTCGCTTGCATCGTGACTGTAGACTGGGAAAGTTAAAGTGGCGTATGGGGGGCATCCCTTCGCTCTTAGTTATTTCCGTACTTAATGCTCCTTTTTTTCATTAGTTTATACGAGTGGGATATAGTTTCAAAAAAAAAAACCTCATTCTTCGGTTTTACGTGCCAAAACCACAATGTGATTATGAGGCATCCCGTAGCGGGCGTCTCTGGATTAATTTTGACCACGGAGAGTTCTTTAACGTGCACCAAGAAGTACTCGAGCGGTGTTGCATTTCCCCCCCATCGAAATGCAGATGTTGCGACTCGGTTCAAACCCGCGACCTCGAGTGAAGCAGCAGAACGCCATATTCACTAAGCTACCGCTTAGGGTGGACCTTCATTTGATGCTTTGTTATGAAAGGCATGCTAAAACTGATGTACATCATAAAATAACTTGGAGAACACAAGTCCCTTTTTATACTCCTAAGTTTGCGCTTTGTAGGAGGGGGGATCGCCCGGGAATGTTGTTGGAGAGGAGGAGAATTAGGAGGAATAAAGGTCATTGTTGTCACATTAACATCAAAGAATCCGCTATATTTCAGTTATTACAAGCCAGGGAATGTTTTCCGCGCAACCTGTCTATAAATATTGCACGTATGTATAACATGATGATGATGATGATGATGATGATGATGATTGGAGTTTACTGGCGCAAAGGCGAGATGGATGTGCAGTTAACATACCAGCTAACTTTTGCGCTGAAAGGAATGTTGTATATCTAATCGCCACTATTCGACTATATATTAAATGCAGAAATGTTTTCCTTACGCCGTCATTAAAATGATATGTTGCATTCAAAAGAAAAAGCAGCTGTCGGTTGGAAGCAAGGCTCGCATTCACAAAACTTGGCTTACGTGAGTGCTGTCTGGCGTTGGCCTTTGTCACAATGATCGTTTTGTCATCGCGCCGGATTATCAGGATGGAGGGCACCAGGGTTCCGTACACGATAAAACAGTATTACGAGAGAGGAACTTTGTTAAGTGAATACCTTCCTAGATTTTTATTTCTGCACCTAACTTTCTGCGAAAAATCTGGGGAAACAGAAAAACTTGAAAGCTTTTGTGCTTTTGTGCGTGATGTCTTTATTTAACGCTGCAACAAAAATAGCTATAGCAATTTTGTAAGCAGCGATATTAGAGCATGAATTCTAAGCTGACTATTTTGCCGCATAATACACCCTATTACTACACCGTGTACAACATGCGATTATAGATACCAGGAAATAAGATCAATAATAAGAACTAACGTAAAGTAAGAAATGACCTTGCCTTAACAGTATAGTGGTAAATTTTCTTGCAAAAATGGAATATGTGATTTCTTCACTTAGCTAAGGAGCTGCAAAAAGTTGTGTTTCTATTCCATAACAAACAGGTTGTTAATTTTTCTATAATAGTGCAATTATACAGAAAGAATAGCAGTTCACTAAAACACATTACAAAAAAGAAATATAATCCCGACATCACCAAATTTAATTTCTTCATTTAAATGCAACAAATTTAACTCAAGTTTGTCCAGCACTTGCCTAAGAAGACATGCTTGCGTTTTATGTGTATTTCGAAAGCGGCATAGTACGCTAAGCAGAAGTTACGCCTTTGTTGGTGCTACATTAGACAATATTAACTAGAAGATTGCACAGAGTAGTACAAAAGCCTATTGTTGCTAAGTGCGTGGAATCCTCTCGTAATGTTTCTGTGGAAAGCCTCTCTCATCGCATGTTCCTAATGATCGCTCTCATGGTCACGCATATATATACGTGATGATCAAACATACGTCTGTCCTACAGCGCGGGTATGGTTTTGAAAACTCTTTCGGTGGTGTCAGGTCGCGTCCAAAGACCGGAAGAAGCTGCAAGCGACTAGCGAGGTGCTCGTTGAATCTAGGTGTTTTTGCTGCTGAGCACGACGTCACCGGTTTGATTAAGAGTACTTGGCGGACGCGTTTTGTGTGGGAGCTAAATGCACACACACTCATGCACTTGGATACAGGCGCACGTAAAAAGAACAAAAGAAAAGAAATTGACTCGTCATCCCGACCCTGCGAAAGGGGATTGTCAGCGAAGCTGTTAAAAAAGCACTCAAATGTCGTCTATGGGGATACGAAATGTTTTATTGTTCTGCATAATCTTAGCACGACACCGTTGTTGAGCATTACGGCTTTGCACTCTTCGACGCTCATCGTATTCACACTGCTCTTCGGGAGTCTTAGCTTTGCGCGGTCTACCCATAGCGGTCTTGCAATGAACTGAATGAGTTGCTAGGCAAGTATCCGTTTTATACATGAAGTTTGGTGACGTCACTCACTCATTCGTGTGCTGCTGTTGCCCCTTTCCCACCGGAGCAGCTTATATGCAACCGTAATCTTTACCGCGAGACGGACGCCGGAAGAAGGAACGTGCCTCGCCTTGTTCACAGGCGCCTTATCATCCACCATGTGATTTTGACGCGTGTTTGGTGATTTTCTTTATTGAAATGAATACTGAGATGGGGGTTGTGTTGTATGCCTGATTCCAAAGGGGATATGCAGTTTTTTTTTTGGTTCTTTTTTTTTCTTTTTCCGGGCAGACACGAAGAATACCGACCAACAAGAGCTTCGCTGTAAAAAAAATTCGGTGGTCGAAATAAATCTGTATTCCTTCACTATGGCGTTCCTGACAACTCGGTGCGCATATTTCGGAAGTCACAATTTGAATAATTACTTTGTTTGTGCTGCACGCCTAATTAGATTGCGCTATGTCTCATCCTTATCATCTTATCATCTCATCATTGCGATACCGGTTGCGATACCGGTTGCGATACCGGCATCCTTGCTGAAAAGTACCATAGTGAAATTCAGATTAAGGTCGCATTTAAACGCTCCCGACAAAGAGAAAAGTCACACCAATAACGTGCGTATAACCGGATTTTAGGCTCTAATATAGAGTTCAGTCCTGAATGAATGGCACCATTTTCTCTTCTGCTATATGCACAAAAATAAAATATAAAAAATATGGACACCTCCAAGGCTACCACTTATGTCCACAAATTCAGACTTTCCGCAATCTCGTAATTTTGTCAAATTTGCCAATCTTCAAGTTAATATATGTTAAAGTTATTCTCTAAAATGCATGGCAATTTATAAAATAAATGTCTGAACTTCGCTGTGTGTTGATACAAGAGAGAGAAACGAAGAGGCAAAGCTAGGGAGGTTAACCAAGGACATGCCCGCTTGGCTACCCTACACTTGGGGAGGGGGAAAGGGGAAGAACAGATAAGGAGAGAAAAAAATAGTAGTCAGTAATTTACTGTCAGTCGCAGAGGAACCTCCACTGTCAGAAGCGTTCATACAATTCTGGATACTTCACGAAGTGCAGAGGGGCTTTTGTGGCCTTTCGCCTGCAAGAATGCATATTGCATGGTCCAAGGATCTTTTCTTCCGAGAGCGCTCTAGTATCTAGAAGTTTGGGTTTAGCTTGTAGAGTACGTCGTTGAGTGTCAAAGGATGGGCAGTGACACAAAAGGTGCTATATAGAGTCTCATCGCACCCGCACAAATTGCACGCCGCACTGTTGGCCATCCCTATTAGGAATAAATAGGCAATGGCAAATGCGACGCTCAACCACATGCGACACAGTAAAGTTGTTTCGCGACGGGAGAGTCCGGGTGTCAGGCGAAGTCGCAAATTAGGGTTGACAGAGTGCAAGCGTGAGTTGCTGAAACCCGGCGAATGCCATCGTAGAAGTGCGATGTGGCGAACAAGTTATTGAAGTTGCCGCGCAGCATCTGTTCTTGAAAGTTTCGATGAGCCGAACGCGCCGCTTCATCTGCGCTGTCATTGGCCACAGTGGCTCGGCAACCATTGAACTACAATGTCGGGGTCTTTCTCGAACTCGTGACGCTGAGCATGCCTTATTTCGTACACTAGCTGCTCGTGTAACCATGACGGGCAAACTGCAGAGTTTGTAGGGCTGCTTTAGAATCGCGGAAAATAGCCCAACGATTTGGTGACTGCTAGAGCACGTACTTGAGTGCACCTTGACGAGCCGCAAGTTCTGCGGCTGTGGACGTGGTATTGTACGAATATTTAAATTGCAAAGAGGCGGCGCCCGATGGAACAACTACTGCTCCGGTAGATCTGTTGGAATTGGGGGAATTGTCCCTGTAAACGTACTTAATGAAAAAAGAGAGCGCTACGAAAACAAGGACGAAAGAACAACGTGTACGACAGACAAGGCGCTGTGCAACGAAAGCAAGGATCAGGTTGTAGGCGGCCGGGAATTCGCCCAGTCCAAAAGGATTGCCAAACAAGTGACTGAATTAAAAAGCGCCTTGTCTGTCGTACACGTTGTTCTTTCGTCCTTGTTTTCGTAGCGCTCTCTTTTTTCATTAAGTATGCTCAACCAACTCGCCCACATCAAGCTTCTGCCCTGTAAACGTGTATGCGGTCAAAATAACACTCGTTGAGGAGAAGCAGAGATAACTGCTTCAGGGCTAGTGGTGACAAGTCTGCCTTCTTAGCAATCCTAGGAGTTGAGTGTCACACGTCAATTTGTCGTAGACACCACAATGCTGATGTTGGACATTTCGCAGGCTTGACGCCAAATCGCCGTTGAAGTTCGTCTTCAAGGAGCAGACCCGGAGCTAAAAGGCCTCGTCGATTATTTGGAAGGGCACACCGACGTTGTCCCTAGGGCATTTAAGCGCGGATTGTCTTCGTTCACGCTTCAAAACAAGCTACTCGTGAAGAAGAACTTCTCACCAGTCCGCGCCAACTACCTTCTTATTGTTCCGTCGGCGCTGCGTCCAGAAGTACTGCACGCCCTACATGACGATCTGACCGCTGGACACCTCGGTTTCTCGCGGACGTTATCGAAGATACAAGAAAGGTATTACTGGCCGCGCCTAACCGCCAATGTCGCCCGTTACGTCAAGACATGTCGAGACTGTCAGCGACGCAAGACACCGCCGACAAGGCCAGCGGGATTACTACAGCCGATCAAGCCTCCTTACCGACCTTTTGAGCAGATCGGGATGGACTTGCTGGGATCGTTTTCGACATCAACTTTCGGAAATAAGTGGATCGTCGTGGCGACGGACTATCTCACCTGCTTCGCTGAAACTAAAGCTCTACCAAAAGGCAGCGCAGCCGAAGTGGCGAAATTTTTCGTCGAGAACATCCTGCTGCGACACGGTGCTGCAGAAGTCCTGATCACCGACAGAGGAACGGCTTTTACAGCAGAGCTCACGCAAGCCATTCTGCAATACAGCCAGACAAGCCACAGGAGGACAACTGCCTACCACCCGCAGACGAATGGTCTCACGGAGCGCCTGAACAAGACCCTCGCCGACATGCTAGCAATGTACGTCGACGACGAACACAAGACCTGGGATGCCGTCCTGCCGTACGTAACATTCGCTTACAACACGGCGATGCAAGAAACAACACAGATCACACCGTTTAAGCTGGTTTACGGCAGGAACCCGACGACGACACTCGACGCTATGCTGCCGCACGTCACTGACGAAGAGAATCTTGACGTCGCTACCTATCTCCAGCGCGCCGAAGAAGCCCGACAGCTCGCCTGCCTACGGATCAAGAACCAGCAGCGTACCGACAGCCGACACTACAACCTCCAATGACGCTTCGACGAGTACCAGTCCGGCGACCGTGTTTGGGTATGGACCCCGATACGCCGACGAAGACTCAGTGAGAAACTATTACTGCGCTATTTCGGACCCTACAAGGTCATCCGACGTATTGGCGCACTGGACTATGAGGTCGTGCCAGACGGCATTTCGCATTCACAGCGGCGCCGCGCACGATTTGAAGTGGTCCACGTGGTGCGTCTTAAACCCTTTTACGGACGCTGACGAACTTTCCTTATTTTGTTGTTTTCTTTATTACGAGTGCTTTTCTTTATTACTTTCGTTTGTTTGCAGCATCGGGTCGATGCTTTTTAAGAGGGGGGTATTGACACGTGTGCTTGTTTGTTTTTATCAGGCGACCACGTTTCACCGCCTAACAAATGTTATCGCACAGCGCAGGACGCGCCTGCATGTATCGGAAGTTCCTGGAATGTTATCGATGCTTCCATCTGCTGTCTGTGACTGAACCTTGCGTAATCTGATTGCATGTGTGCGAGACGCGAATTATGTAGAACTTTGTGGAAGGCACGCGGGTCCCAGCGATTACTCTGGAACATTCGACGAGTGATCTATAAAAGCCGACGCGCTTGACCCGCTGATCAGATTTTCGACGATTGCCGACCGTGTTCGCCGCTATCGTTGTGCTATAAGTATAGCCTGTTTTTGTGGGCACAGGTTCGCCCCATAAAAGTTGGTTTTGTCTTTCACAGTATTGCTACTGTGTTCTTCAACGTCACTACCACGTGACAGTATCAAGTGATGGTGTCTTGTCGCAATATCACAAAATGTAGCCAGTGATCTTCGCGCTGGTAAATCGGTTATATGGTGGTATGGTAGCCGGAAAAAAATGCCGAATGTCCGCTCTTACCATCTCATCGACGAAATGAGTGGTGATCGGGTGCTCCCGTGAAATGATAATCATTGCATATTCTTGTTTTGCAGCGCGAAGTTAGGGGGGGGGGGGCACACAGACTAGAAGAATACAGGACGAGCACTGCATTGCAGCTGTCGAAGAACATCTCGGCCAGCCAAGAGATGTCCGAAGGGCTTGGGCTTGTACGCTCTGTAGTGCAAGGAGATTAGTCTTGCATGTGTTGGACAAAACAGAAAGATTGTATCACAAAAATCCGAGAAAAAATGCCGTGTATAGCTGCAACATGGAGCTCAGCACGGTCCCCATGATTTTCCAGCTAGGAATTTGAACAGGTTCGCAATACAAATGAGCTTTTTCTTCCTGTATGAGACATGCAGACTCCAGGTGAGGTCACGATGCACAATAACGCCTAAGTACCTGTGAGTTTTCCTGTGCGCAATTGACTGGCTTTCGATACACACCGGGTAGAAAGGCGTCAGTTTTCGTATAGATGCCACTAGTGCACATCTTTTTATAGAAATCGTCAGACAAGATATGCAAACGTGTATAGCAGGTCATTTGGCATGTAAAAAAATATGTTAATCTGAAGAAACTTTATAGAATACCGTATAAAAGAAAAGAGCAGATAGCCTGCTTTATGAAACAGTCTCGAATCGAGTTGAGGTAATTTTCAGTGCGTCTTTACAGTACCATGTATCCAAACTTCTGAGAAGACTGTAGTCATGCACATTAAGTTCGTCACGTCAGACTGACGTAAGAAAGTAAATATGTAAATTTAATTCTAGTCGCACACTCTTTGCGGGTTTCATAGATAAGATAGTTGTGTAGCTTTAGTTCTTGGCGGTGACATTACAAAGTTTGATACACTACAAGGTGAGCTAAGCTGAATTTAAAAAAGCACCCATCTCGACCCTATGCCTAGCGAAGTGACCGTTCAACTGAATAAACAGCACACGAGCATCTTGCAGGCCGGCGTTATCATTTCCTCAGCAGCTAAGAGACGTCCCAAAGGCTCTTTCGTTTTGAGCACTAAGCTGACATTGGCACCGTCAGGTCACCTCTGGTACCCTTTAAATGCACAGCCTCGGTGGCAGCTATTTGCTTATGTCTGAGGAAAGGAATGCAATCTGTATAAATTACTTAAAATTGTGGCCGCCGAGGCGAATGCCGCGCTCACAATGATTCCCTTTGTGTGGCCTGCGTTCCATTCGCCGTAACCTCGCCACGACCACTCGAACGAAATGGCTGCGATTCATCATTCTGTTATTTATCTTCAGCGGGGCCTTGAGACTGATACATGAAATACCGTGCAAGTCTGGCGTTAATAATAGCGATATAATACCGTCGTCTTTGCTTTCTTACGAATGCCACCCGGTTTTGTCAGTTTTGTGTTTCTGCTACTTTCTCGCGTGGAATCCTTTGGAATCCAGTCGTTTCGTTCATTTTCATGCCAAGGTAGATGAAAGGACGGCTGGCTGACCTGACATAATAATTTGTTTGAACAACTAGCGGAATGTGAGACGGCCTTGGTACGGCAACACGCTCGAATTACAGCCGCCTGGTTCACCTGCCTCGCACTATAAGATTATGCGGCTTCCTGCTTCTTCTTTGCGTTGCCGAAGATATTGGAATTGCTTTTGCATAAGTGCGGCTGGCCTTCGTATGTACTGAATTCGCGGTGTCAGGGTAACAATTGTTCTTTGAGCGAGTAACGTTGGTATAGTAAAACACAAGTGCCCTCTCCAATACATGCACGAGCATAAAATAAAGAAAAACAAAACTGTACGTGTGTGAAGCAATAATACTCGACGCCTCAAAGAACGAATGCTCGGCTTTGGAGTTTAGCGAAATAGTAGTTTGCTACAGAGCTGTGTGCCTAGCCCTAGCCCATCATCGCTGGCGGAGAGGCCATCACGCCCATGACGAGAAGCACTCAGGCTATCGTGAGCCGCTCAACTCGACATCTAGATCTGATTTAATCCCTCTTGTGGCCCATATTCGGGCTGCGATCGGCTGCACCGAAGGAGGATATTGGACGAAATGAATTCGGTAGTGGAGAACAGCCTGCCGTGAACTGATCGTCTCACTTTCGAGCAGGTTCCTCTGATTTCTGTTGCTTCGGCGCGGCCATAATACCGACCGTGCTGCCCAGAGCACCTCTGCGGTCGAAGAGTCCCTAACGGCCGAGCTTAAAGTGCCGTTTCGCGGCCGCGTCAGAGGGCGCCACACGTCGACCCATTAAAGTAATGCCCATGCGCCAGAGCAGCGCGATGCAACCGGTCGTCGACAAGGCGTTGATGAGCCGAGAGGTTGGCGCATTATCTTTCTTGCGCCTTCGCCGCTTATTTGGGATCGCTCCTGCCATTCGGATTTTCCCCGAAGATGACTGCCGGCCGACACATAAGGCCCGGCCGTCGCAACGAGGCGCGCACTTAATACCGTATACACTAATAAGATGGAATCGTGGCCCTGGGCGCCCCAGAGACTCCGGATGGCGGCGCTAAGTGCGGTCTTTGCGGCAGAATGGCTTCAATCAAGCCGATTGGACACACCTGGCGGGTCGGCCATTGGCTGTGCCACCAGCTAATGCCCATCCCCGTCTGGAACGGGCCCCGTGTTCGGGGAATGTATCGCGCACGCGCGCTCTGGGATTCTTGGTCGCACCGACAGCCGATGTCGGCGGTGGTGCCAAAAACGCAGCCGTGCTTTATAGGTGCCCCGCCGTGAGACGTATCGATCCGAGCCGTCCATTGCTTGAGGTTTTCCGGCTATGTGACTGCGCATAGAGAATGTGTACATAGAGCGCTTCGCAATAGCGAGGACTCTACGTTTGTTGCTTCTTCTACCTCTGCTATGGACGTGTAAGGTTATGCGGAAGTATGCTATGCCGCACTACGTGATTCCGCAGACATTTCTGCTTATAGAAGATGCGGTATACTTGCACAGAGGTGTGCCTTGCACTGAGCTACGAGTTTCGTCTTTTGGTGTAAGTCTTTCTTTTGTCACTCGGGTTCTTGCAAATAGCTGTAGAGTTAACGGCCTTTGGTGGTATTGAAGCTCTCATGAGCTTGAACCTGACAGTACCTGGCGTTACGAAAAAAGCTGATCTATCATCTCCAGCCCTTAAACAGCTCACGTTACTACTTTTGTGCGAGAACTACCGTGACTTTACGCATATCTACACTGATGGCTCTGTCCTGATACCAGCGAAAGTTACAACAATCAAATTTAAGATGACTCACGCTTAGCATTTAGCTTCATTTAGCTTGAGGTAGTCTATAAAGCTTTCTCTCAAATTTATTTATGTAATTTTTTATGTATTCTTGGCAGCTTTTCCCTCTTGTCTCCAGCATCATGTATGTTGCTTCGATGCAAAATAAAATGTCTTGGTCTTCTTCTTCTTCTTCCTCTTATTATTATTATTATTATTATTATTATTATTATTATTATTATTATTATTATTATTATTATTATTATTATTATTATTATTATAAGGATTCTTCTCCGACTCCGATTATGTTCAATATGGGTCATTCCCGTACTGGAAGGGTTCATAGCACGACGTGCGACTCCTGTGAGGCGAAGAAACTATCGAGCCCCTGATCTTGTTCTGTCCTCGCTAAGACATCGAGCGCCTCTCTCTCTGGACAGCTTTAAACCAGACGACATCCATAGCTGGCGAAAAAATGCCTGCTGTGCATTGGTGTAGTTCTTGAAGTGCACCGGCTTGAGTAACCGTTTATACGCCTTGCGCATCTTCCCGTGTGCACGCAGTGTTCCAGAACTCCTGAATTTTTGTTTTTATTCCTCATTTCCCTTTCCCCAGTGCAGGGTAGGAAACCGGATGGTCGCATGGTTGACGTCCCTGCCTTTCTTCTCTTTCCTTGCTGCTCTTGCTCTCATCACCCATTCCGCCGAGCAGCTGATTTCGTAGTAGCGAGATGCGGCTTCGTGCTAGCCAATGACGAAGGGCACGAAGAATAGAAATTGCAAATAATCGTTACAAACCGTATTTTGGTCCTGCATGTTTTAACGCATCAGGAAGGGGAACTATGGACACTGTGCACTGAGACTTCTTTAGTACCAAATTTTAATTTTTACTCGGCCTGTGCAAGAAAATCGTCTGCCTTTCATTACGCGAGCTTGCACCTCTAACTTTTGTCAACAGTCAGACAAACGCACGCTTAATCATCCCCGCTGAAAGACGGATCTATTTGTTAAGGACGTGCAAAAATGGCGTCCCCGTCGTGGACGTTCGCGCCGCCCGTTAATGAGCGCGCAGGCAAGTGCGCTGGGCGCATGGCGGGGGCCACACTGCCAAGAAAAATGATGCGCCCGCTTCATACACCCCCCTTCCCCTGCCCCGGCTGCGGGCCGGAGGTCCTCAGCATTTTCTACAGTTTCCGCGGCTGATGATGCGTCTCGTTACGCGCTTCTTTGACGCCCTGTTGCTGGCGGCCGTGCTTTCCGGGAGGGTCACGCAATTGGCAGCATCCTCTCAAGACAGAGCCTGGTGACGCGCGGCCTGACACTGCCTCAACGAGACCTTATTGGTCTAATGGTCGTTCGCCTTGGAACATGATTCATTCCAGCGTTTTGTTATCCCATTTATCGCGCCTGCCTGCCTTTGCTTCAGCGCCCGCTCTTTTTCTTTCTTTCTTGCTGCCGCTTGGCGTCGGCGCATCCGCTGGGCACACGCGGCGTTGACGCCGAAGCCAATGTGGGGGCCCCTTTGTGCCTGCGTTGGCGCGCCAGAGAATGGAATGAGAACGAGGCCCCAATCGGCGCTGGAGAAAGACAACGGGCCTCTTCTGTATTCCGGGTGCGAGCGGGCTTGTTTCGTGCCGGAACGCGCCCTATTAATGCTTCCCCTCGCCGCCCCCGCTGCTCGCTTGCGCAGCGGGCGAGCGCCTTGTTGAGCCATTTACCCTCTTTCACGCCTAAATTTATCTATCTGAATCTGGCGCTGCATTGTGCATCTTCTTCTGCTCACTGCGGTCCCTGGCACCAGCAACCGCCGCGCCTGTGGCTCAGGAGCCAAGCTGTCCGCGCGCGGCGTTTTGCCTGTCGCTGAGAAAGGGCCCTCGCGAGAGAACAAAGCGAATTTCAGTGCCGTTAACCCCATGCGTACGTGATCAAGCTTTTCGCGCACCTTGGTGCCGCACTCCTGCTGCTCTCACCTGCACTGCATTCGATTGTGAAGTCCGTCGAAACCTAATCAGCTCGTCTCCGACTAGTCGCGTCCGTCGTTATCTCTAGGCATCGTGAAAACGCTCAGGTTCCACCGCGAACGTGCTTACCTGGAAAACGAGTCGCTTCTATTCTACAAGTCGGCCAGACAATCCTGGCTTGTTTCGGCAATGTTGCCTATACCCACTACACGAAGTTTCCCGTGGTTTCGAATTTTCGTATCGTTGCAGCAATTTGTTTTGGTGAACATTATTTCTGCATTCGTAGCATTTGTGCATGTAACTGTTTTGGAAGATTTGCGATACAAAAATTCCCACGGTTATACATTCCACAGTATCCATATCCAGAAGTTTTTTCTGGTCTCGCTACTCGAAATTACAATTCATCTGTGACTACATTGACAGCTGGTGCCTAATGTCCACCCGTTATACTTTCCTTTGCGCCGTAACTATCTCGAAAATATTGACGTTTCCGCTGGTATGACTGGTGACTTCAACTTCTTCCATGTTACGAAAGTCCGAGCTGGCCCACTTCACATGAACGCTCCTGAAGTCTTAGCGGTCAAACACTTGACAGGTTTTTCTGAAAGCGGCGTACAAAGGTGCGCGCAGAAACTTCTCGCAGCCTGACGAGTTTTAATACCATAAGGTTATGCATGAAAATGCCACTCCTATCATTTCACAGATGCTCTTAGATTAACGCGCGTCCACTTTCTTGCAAGAATCACAAAGACTTCCTCCCAGAAATATCCCGACAAGCAAAAGGCCAAAGAGGAAACAGAGAGCACTTCTCGGCACTTAAAGGGTTAGATGAGCGAAGAAAGAAAAACGAAACAACGGAAAACCGGGCCGGAGGAACGAGGCGCAGAAGCTGAGCGAGCGCTGGCTGCGCAGACAGGATTAGTTGAAAAGCACAAGGCAGGAATAAACGAAAATGCACTTCGATGAAAAATTACGCCGGATTCTCCAAGTTTCAGATAAACGTTGATGGCCCCAAGAATGGAGAGCGCTCAAGTTATGATCGAAATGTCGGAGGAGCGAAGCAGTCGCCTGGGAGCGCTCCGTGCCGCCGCCGTTTAACATCTCCCGCTCAGGGCCTATATACCGGCCCCGGCAGGATGTCTGCGCGTGTACTTATCTCGGGTATGCATATTACGCGTTCCTCAGCTGCGTGGCTTTAACGCCAGAAATTGGCCGCTGTTACGGAGGCGTAAAGAGCCACTACTCGGAGAGGAGGCGGCCGAGAAATCGGAGGTGAGCGAGTTTGCAATATTGCAGAAAATGCTCGCCAGCAGCGATCGACGTATAAATTTGCAAGCCTTCCCTTTCTCTGCGCCTACGTTTCCCATTTTTCCTCGACGTTTTATCGTTGCCTACAGCATCCGCACTTTCCTTACCGGTGCCTCAATGTGAATGGGGGTTTACTTTATTGCGTCTTTTTTGGCTTCTCTCATTTATAGTATACGCTTCTCAGGGCCCATTGTCCCACGATTTTACAACAAAAATAAAACGTATATGGCATTTTGCACCATAAAGCTGTGCACTCTAGCGCTCACTGAGCAGATGGATCAGCTCAATGCGTTGTACATGTCGGTGCGGATATGGTAACAGGTCTTAGGCTGTGTCCGATTCACAAAATTGGTACATCCCTGCGATCGTCCTTGCCGCCTCTTAAAGCGAAAGAGCAAACGCGCACATTCGCAGGTCCGACGCAAATAAGTTTTCAATGTGGGTATGACATTCTAAATCACTGGGCCTGACGGTGCGAGTAGCCATACTTGCACTAAGGGCCAGCTTCCTCTCGAAGAGAATCAACGAAACGAATGTTTTCGTCCCAAGTTTTGAACCACTTTGGACTCCAGACCGTTTTCTGAATCAGAGATACTCAGAATGTGGCCGCATTCATCCCTGGCACAAAAAGCGATTCGTGCACTAGTACGGTACCGGTTTGAGCGACCGCTCATAGTGCTTCTGTGCATCCTCCCACGTGCACCCAGTGCTCTCTCTCTCTCTTCCTCTTTCCCTCTTTCCATTCCCCTTTCCCTTACGCCCAGTGTAATGAAGGAAACCGGGTGCCCGTCCGGTTGACCTTCCTACTTTTCCTCTTCTTGCTTTCTCTCTCTCTTAAACGTAACCGCTCTCTTGCAACGTATTCACTGTACGTTAGGCCTCTACAGTTATATAAATGCGTCTACATATTTAGAAACCGAATTCGCGTAATTTAGGTGTTCCGTGTCCATTCTGTATATATATATATATATATATATATATATATATATATATATATATATATATATATATATATATATATATAGAGAGAGAGAGAGAGAGAGAGAGAGAGAGAGAGAGAGAGAGCAAAGAGAGGAAAGGCAGGGAGGTCAACCAGATGAGTGCCCGGTTTGCTACCCTACACTGGGGGTAAGGGAAAGGGGGAATAGAAAAGAGGAAGGAAGGGATCACTGTGCTTGCTGTGAGGCGCTATGACACCGAAGTGGAGTTCCATAACTGGTGGTCTGCGTTGATGACACCTGTGACGACCAAAGGGCCAGTGATCGTAGCGCGAATAGGAGACAGCGGGTGAGCCTTGGGGCTTATTTGAGACTTACAAGCATTGGATTAAGAGCATCCGAGCACTTGCACTGCACTTCGCGCTGACGGAGTATGAAACTTGCTTAAAAGTGCAAGAAGGGTATTTATGAGGCACCGAAGCATCACAACGACATGCCGGTCTTCTCCGGACAATTTATCGGGATTCGGCGCTGTAGACTCTACCGCGGTGCGCTGTATCCTTTGATGTGACTGTTGCTCCGGCTGTGCCTCCGGCTGTGGCTTCGGCTGCGGCATCAGCTATATCACCAGTTGTGTCTTCGGCTGTGGCTTCAATTGTGGCTTCAGCTGTGGCCCTGGCTGTTGCTTCGGCTGTGGCTTCAGCTGTGGTGGCGGCTGTAGCTTTGGTAGCGTGGGCCAAGCTTCAGTATTGCTGTTGTCCGGCGCGACCTTGTTGTGAAAGTTAGACCCGCCGTGGTTGCTCTGTGGTTATGGTGTTCGGCTACTGAACAAGAGGTCGCGGGATCGAATCCCGGCCATGGCGGCCGCATTTCGGTGGGGGCGAAATGCAAAAACACCCGTGTACTTAGATTTAGGTGCACGTTAAAGAACCCCAGGAGGTCAAAATTTCCGGAGTCCTCCACTACAGCGTGCCTCATAATCAGAAAGTGGTTTTGGCACGTAAAACCCCATAATTGAATTTTTTTTTGTGAGAGTTAGATTCGACCCCGCCAGGCCTAGGGGACAGAGTAGGCGGAGTTGTCGGATGGGGCGCGCTCTTCACGGAAGCATCTACGTTCTTTGAAGTCCGATGACGTCCGGAGCGTCCCTTTCTAAGGGCCGCAACAGCTTCCCGACAAAACGAATGGTCTCTCGCCATCTGCTTCAAGACCTCCCTTTCCTTCTTTATTTTAGGGTAGTCCTATGAGGTAGCATCATGGAACCCAATGCAACTGGGGCATTTGAGAACCGTGGCTACACAGGAGTCTGCAGTGTGAGGTCTTGCGCAGCGCGAGTAAACTCTTGTGTTCCCGCACACAGCGCTGGCATGCCCCAGCCTCATGCAATTGCAGCACTGGAGTGGCCTTCGGATAAATGTTCGCACTGGGTAACTAAAGTAGCCCACCTTGACGCGTGAGGGAAGAGACTCGCCCTTGAAAATTACCTTCACACAGCGGGATGCGCCGAGTCGAGACACTTAAGTTATGGCGAAGACATCAACGCCCCGCTTCACTAGAATAGGCAAGTCCGCGCTGGAGATGGAGACGTCCACATTGTAGATGACACCAGTAGTGGTGTCAGTGTCCAGAGGATTATACGAGTGGACCTTCATGCCGCCAAGTACCGTAAATTTGCTCAAAGTGCTCAGTGCAGTCTCATGTACAACGTCAATAGCCAAGACATTTTTTCGTGTGTTGACTCTGACATCCGTGACTTCATTTGGCGTCAACGCTTCAAGGAGCACCGAGACAGACTGTTGAATCAGTTCAGGTTGTCGGTAGCGAGTTCTGGTACAAATAAAATCGTACTGACTGCTGTATTCCAAGTTGGTTCTACACGACGCGCAGGTAGGCCTTGGTGTTTCTTCGTTTTGCCTTGCGGCTGCTCACGACCTGAAAGTCGTTATCGGAGAAGTCCTCACTGCTGACCGAGTAGGCACTGGTATCATCGTGGTCGGTGTTGCTCTCGAGGCCAGTTCACTTCCTAGACGCAGCCACCACTGATATCACCATCCCCACCAGAGGCGCGGGGTCGTCATCTTGCACCCGCGCCACAGCCCAGGGCGGCTGCATCGTGATATACGCAGAAATCAGGCGAAAATAACTGAGCTAGAGAAATAATGTTCTGGCTTACAATCAGTTCGTCTTCGTCTTCTGCTTCGTTGAAGCGAATCGAAACATGATTCTGAATAAAGTTTTGAAGACAGAACCTAGTGCATGAACGTTTCGGTTATATGTTTATATTCTGAGAAATAAAATGCAATCATATCGCCCCTTGATGTGGTCACAGTTTGAGTCAATATTCCTGGTGTCCTTATTATTGATATGTTCCTTAGTTTAAGTAGCGAACAAGCAAATCGAATCACTAATAATATCCGCCGCCGGCTATGGCGTTGCGCTGCTGGGCTCGAGGTTGTGGGTTTGAACCGGGCCGTGGCAGCCACATTTCTATGGGGGTGCCATGCAAAAAACGCAAAGAACCCCAGGTGGCCTGAATTATTCCGGAGTCGTCTACTACGGCGTGCCTCATACTCAGATCGTGGCTCTGGCACGTAAAACTCCAGAACTAATTTATTCTTTATTGTGTAGCGAAGTTATGGAGCACGAGAGAGGAGCAGTTTCGCTCTTCAAGTAGACTCGCAGCTGATCGGGACCATTGTGTATAGGGTTATTCAGCGTCGTCATTATTCAATCCAGAAATGCAGTTACATTAGGTTACTTATATTGCTAAGAACGAAGTCAGAGCACATCCCTGCATTTGCTGAGGTTGCAGCTGTCAGGACAGTAAACGCAGTTATTACACAGAACCATTGACTGTCTCGCATCTAGTTCATCACCCATATATTTTCTTTTTCTTTTTTTTTGCGTACAGAGCTGATCGGTTTTGCTTACGCACTAGGAGTATGTGAATTGTTCATCTGTAAGGAATCATCGTCTACATTACATTAAAAATAATCTCATAAGGACACTTTGGCAATTTATTTAGGATCCGACCATTCTCCTTGCTTAGATGAAGAAAAAAAGCAACGCAGGGATGGAAATATTAGACTGCGTCTAAAGTGGAAGGTAAATGGAAGCTAAGTGAAAATTCGGCGAAAATTCGCTATGTGTAGGAAGTTCCTTCTGAGGGAAAGTTGGCATTCTTGAAAGTAGCCCGACGCTATAAAAAGAAAAGTTAAATAATATTTTTATGTCTTTTAATTGCATGTGTGTAGACGTTGGTATCATGGGTGATGCTGGCTGCTCTTTTATATTTAGCGAAACAACACGTAGGAAACAAAGCTGACTAAAAAAGATAATAAAAGTAATATCTACGCGTGCGCATAGTTCCCTAAAAGTTCAAGCAATAACCTTGTGCAGGACGGCACACAGACTGCACAGAAAGCCACGATTTATTCACCCCCAGTACGTTAAAAAATGAGAATAATAGTTGGAATGCATAGCCACGAACCATTCACATCCATTTCAATAACACGCATTTCAGATCCCAATATACCCAAGATGCAGTACAACTATGGGCCCTATAACATAAAACTGTTCCAATGTGTTTTTATTCCAATCTCCTGACGTCAAATTTGCGTAACCGCGGACGCAAGAATCAGGCGGTGACCAGCACGGTTGTCTGAAGAGACCAATCAAACGCTCTATGCGTATAGGAGGTCACTTTTGTTTGCTTTAAAAACGAATAACATTGCCTACAGTGAGCAGCTTGTCTTATTTAATTGGCTGACAAGAGGCGAGGAGCCCGCTCAAGGAGAGAGGGATTCGATGGGGCGGAGCCAGTGCACTGAAAATCGGTTACCGGATGAAGAGGGTGGTTCCACCGTCTGAGATTGGTCCGCTTTCCCTTACTTGGCTTTAGGTGGCTGGTCGAAAATCGCGGCGGCATGCAACGGAAGGTAAAGAATGCCGCTAAAAAGGATCCTTAGCAAAGAAAAATTGGCTGAAGGAGCTCGCAAACGTGCCGAAAGTGCTTGAAAACGTTACACGACCACGCAAAAAGGTTTATTGTACGCAAATAAACCCATAGTCTCCGGCACGTGCGAGCAGCTAGTGCCTGAGCGATCGGCGGCAGCCATCTTTTATTCCTTTCGGAACGGGGCGGCCTGCAGCTATTCAGAAAAAAATTCAGTTTTGTTCGGCATATTAATGCATCTTTAACGCGTACACGTCACTTTGACGTAGTGAGCTTTCTCTGTTTTGTGACTTCGCGCGACAGGCAGGTGAAGTGGGTGCAGCCCGAAAACTTTTGACCAGCAGCCGAGGGTTAATGGTTAAAAGGCGTCGAATCAGAAATAACAATTTTTTTTGTTTGGTCCAAAGGTGCATAATCAGTGCGTACGCGTTATATCAGATGGAGAGCTATGGCGGTTTTCGTGACGTCGCGTGATAGACAGGCGAGGTGGGGGTGGTTCAAAAAAGTTTTTGACTGATCGCGGAGGGCGGATTGCAGAATTGGAATAGAAAAGTTTGGAATAGCTTTACGTTATAGCGCCCTATATCACATTACTGGGAATCACAGGAATATGACGGTAAGTAGTAGTGAATTTTAGACATGTATCTCTAGTAATTTCCCCCGATTCTCAAGGTCAGATTTCTCAGAACCATCCAAAGCTTAACAACCGAATAAAATAAAATGGTCTTGGTCCGAGCATCAATGTGTACACCCTACTTACTCTCCGAGGCAGGCACTCTACCAACTGAGCTAAGCTGGCTGAAATTTACAAATGCATCGACAACTCAAATGGCTGGAACACTGAATTATCAAACGAACTGTGCGGAAATCCTCAAGACGGAAAAAGTTTCGTGAAAGGAAAGGATAGCATATATGCTGAAAGTAGCATTCACTCTCGGAGAGTCTTAAGTCCGTACGGCCTGCTCAGAAACAAAGCTTAGCAGTTTGAAGAGAATTTGTCTTTACCTGGGGATCAAGCCCGGCATTACAGCCTTTTCGTGCCACTCACTGTGCCAGTTTTGTTTGCTAATTAACTTGTTTGTTGCCCTTGTGTCCCCTTGGGATATCTGACCTAACCATTAAAGCAATCAATCACTTCATCAAAGGTTACAGAAGTTAGACTCCGGCTTTCTGCAACAATTATTGGCTAAGTGTAGAAACAAAATAGTGTGCGTAATCGGCGATGCGATGAAAAAAAACATTAACCTGCGTAGGACAGCAATTTGCTGCATGAAGATAACCTTTGCCGATATGAACTGCAGCAGGGCACATGCAACTTTGTGACAAGGAAGGAAGGAAGGAAGGAAAAAGTGGAGAAGGAAAGGCAGGGAGGTTAACCAGTTTAGCTCAACCAGTTTGCTACCCCACACATGGAAGCGGGATGGGGGGAGGAAAGGTGGGGAGGAGAGAGAGAGAGAGAGAGAGCACATAGCACAGCACACACATCGTCAGTTACAGTCCGTCGTTTGTGGACAAAATGTCCACAAAGTGTATAGGATAAGAGGATGGGTGAGGTTTTCTACTTAGTGACGTTTGAATAAAGAAGTTGTCGAATGGGAATGGGATTGTAGAGAAACACAGCTTCAAATATCGAATTGTATTCCGAAGTCCTCTCCCTATGAGGCAAAGGAATTAATGCAAGCCAATCGGGGTCTAAAGGGTGCACTGAGAACAAATGTTCGACATCTAAAATATGACATGAAAAACACCATCAGTTTTTATTCAACCAATACCGCATATTCCATCCCAAGAATAGTCTGAAATTTCGACTTTCTGGTTCGAACAAATTTCGAATAGTGAAAGTCATTGAGCTTGCATCAAAAATATTGAATATATTTCACACATCTACAATAATGAAATTTGCTAACCCTATTTAGCGGTGTAATCTCCTCATCGGGGCAGCATTAAAAAAAATATACGCACGCGCTATACCGTGTGTTCGAAGTAAATTTAGCCAAGGTGTTGAACGAAAAAAGAAAGAGATTAAGAAAACACGATGGAAGATACAATTATAAGACCTGCGGTGTTTCGTCGTCAGAGGTCTGGTGCACGATATACCGTATGCCTAAAAATCATATCTTGCCCCGTAATTTTTTTCTTCTTTTTTTCCGTTGCACACCTTGGCCAACGTTAGCTAAGACACCCTATAGACAGTCGGACGTGAGCTTGAGTATGTAGTACACCTCTCTGTCCTGGTATTTCGTCAAGTTGCCAAAGGAGAGGTTTCTTTGAGTGCTTATTCTTGTTTCCTCGTACCCTTACTAACGTTTGCGCCGATAGCTATTAAGGGCTTAACTGGCTTTGTTACGCTCGGAGTTGGCGTCGTCACGCGGCAGCAGAGCATCAGGCTTACCCCGCATTGAATTGCGTGGGAGCGCAGAGTGAATAAGGAAGGAATGGCCGACGAGTCGGTGCGTACCCAACTCTCGGCGATATGGTGGTCATAGTGCTTGCGACCAGTGCATGTCGGGGTTACTGATGCGCGCGTAAGTGGTTTATGGTACTGCATAACGACCACATCGGTTTTCCTTGTGGAACCAGGAGGCCTGCTTCAAGCGTCGGGCTGTTTTTTGCTCATATTTGCTGGGGTCAAGTATTTCTGAGAACAAACCGCCGCCAATTATTCTGGTGTAACAGTCTCAATACCCACTGCGTTGACTCAGTGGCTATAGCGTTCTGTTTCAGAGCACGAAGTATACCGGGTTCGATTTTTTATCGCAGCGGCCGCTTTTCGATGGTAGCGGATTACAGAAAACGCTCGTGCACTATGCTTTATTCGCGCTTTTTTTTTTCTTCAAATCGCATATGGTCAAAATCAATCCGGACCTCTCCAATAAGGAGTCCCTCAGGAGTCATAACCCCCTGTGCAGTTTCAAGGTGTTGATGCTCACTAAAAATTGATTTAATTAGAGCGTTTCCTGGGTATTCATCCAGCTCTGTGTTACGTATATAGGATGTAACAGCTAACGTTAGCCAAGCTGTTAGGAGAAAAAAAAAATGGCATACACGGTGCAAGATACGATTCGAGGTCGCCATACCTTTGACAACGGAGCACTGTAGTAATCTTATCTGCAACCGCGTTTCTTTAGCATCTTTGTTTCTTTATAGAGCTTGGCTAACGTTAGCTGGGACACTCGGTATCTTGCACTGTGTTTCTACGATCAACAAACTATTGCGCGCAACTCACGATATTGCTGTTGTTACAATGTGCTGCATTATTCTCCAACATGGCGTGAAAGGATAAAGACATAAGTGGCGGCTTCCCTGGCTTCGCCAGGGTCCTTGTTTGCCAGAAAAGAAATAACATCATGCACCCACCACGGCACGAGTTATATCGAACCAATGCCTTCCTGCATGGGCGTTACTTTGGCACATTAATGAATGAATCAATGAATCAATGAATCAATGAATCAATCAATAAATCAATCACTTAATGATATCCTTTGTGCAGGTGGTCGATGTTCGTACGATGGTCATTTTTCGCTGCCTCGTTTTATTCTGCACTCCATGCCACCGCCGTTGCTCTGCACCAAAACACTCACTGCCTGTTATGCGCCTACAGTAAAGTGACGTTGTAGCTGAGTAACACATGCCCTATGAAGAAGTGGGCTGCGCAATTTGAGAATGACGGAATGCGATGAAGATAGCAGAGAGAGAGAGAAACAAAAATTTTAATGTGAGAAAAGTAGTGAGCTCAGCCGGAGTACCGTTGTCTCTGGTCAACTACTCTGCGTAGCGAAAGCACAGAAATGTACAGAAAAGAGAAATAGCGCAGGTGATGGCGATTAGAGAGCACAATAGACTGTTGGCAGTTGAATAAGCAATGAATTAATTCTATACAATGAATTCAATTAGACTTATTACTCTACGAAGACTAGCGTTACACAAGTTAGTCTAGTGCATGAGACAAGCCCGTGCCCATCTCTGAAAGCATATAGTGGGGGGAAATACTGACATCATACTTGTGAGAACGTACAAAACTATATCCGTGGGCAACTTTCTGTCGCAATGAAGGGAAAGCTACAGAGGCAAAGCCCGCACAAGTAGTAGCGCTTCTGAAAGATGTCCCACGCTTTCATCCGCGTTAGCTTAAGCAGGCGAAAAGAAAACGTGACTACCTTGTTTACAACAGCAAAACAAAGAAAACAAAAACAGCACTAAGTATTCAATTTGGATTAAGTTTTCTACTTTTCTCTTTCGAGTCTTAGCAAATGCGAAACAGTCACAAGTGGATGGTACGC